>NW_026610400.1:0-295130 GCF_029499605.1 Hyla sarda
AACCCTAACCCCAACCCTAACCCTAAAACCCTAACCCCAACCCAAACCCTAACCCTAAAACCCTAACCCCTAAACCCAACCCCTAACCCCTACCCCCTGTCCCCTAACCCCAACCCACCCTAACCCCTACCCCTGACCCTACACCCTAACCCACCCTAACCCTGCTAACCCTTTACCCTAACCCTTAACCCTAAATCCTAAACCTTACCCTTAACCCTAAATCCTAAACCCTAACCCCTACCCTAACCCCCTAACCATTAACCCTGCTAACCCTAACCACTAACCCTAACCCCTAACCCTGAACCCTAACCCTCTGCTAACCCTAACCCTCTGCTAACCCTAACCCCCTAACCCTAACCCTGATGATGTCATTACAAAGTAGAATTGGTGGCGCAAATAATAAGCCATCATATGGATTTTTAGGTGCAAAATTGAAAGGGTTATGATTTTTTAAAGGTAAGGAGGAAAAAACGAAAGTGCAAAAACTGAAAACCCCCTGGTCCTTAAGGGGTAAAAGAATATAATAAATTAGAATAAAACCATAGATACATGTGGATCAGGTCTGAAATAAAAAGTTTTGAATGTGGACTCTGACGACCAATTGGCAGCCTTCAGGATGTCTGATAAAGAACCTCCTGACTGACTAACTTTAGTAAACATTGCACTTCTGGTGGAATGAGCCCCAAAAAGGGAAATGTCTATGCCAGCTAAAGACACGGTTTGTCTAATCCATCTAGCCCAAGTGGGTGTAGAGACTGGTAAATGAGGTTTACAAAAAGATATAATTAATTGAGAATTAGAATGACCTCTAAGAGATTCTGCTCTTTGTTCATAAGTTTTTAAACAACGAACAACGCAAAGATTTTCTTGGTGAGGAAAATTTGGATAAAAGACAGTCTGTAGATTAGTTTAGTATGTCTGTAAATATGAAAAGTAACACCTTGTGGAGAGAAATGTCTATGAGATATGTCTAATGTATGGACATCAGAAACTCTTTTGAAGGAAATAAGACACAATAACATAGTAAGTTTGAAAGATAATAGCTTCAGAGGAAGAGATTAATTGTCCCCCCATAAAGCTATTAACCTCCCTGGCGGTATGATTATGTCTAGAAATTTTTACCAAAAGTGGTAAAATTTTTTGCATTGAAATTTCACATCTCCCCCCGCCCATTCCCCCTCCCTTGTCACATTTCCCCCACTCCTTATCACATTCTCCTCCCCTTTGTCACATTCTTCCCCCCTTGTCACATTCCCCCGCCCTTGTCACATTCCCCCCCTCCATGTCACATCCCCCCTTGTCACATTCCCCCCTCTGTCACATTTCCCCTTTTCTCACATTCTTCCTCCCTCCATGTCCCATTCCCCCTCCATGTCCCATTCCCCCCCTTATCACATTCCCCCCCCCCTTATCACATACCCCCATCACATCCCCCCCCCATATCACATTCACCCCCCTTATCACATCCCCTTTATACACATTTCAAACCTAGTGTATTTGCTGCAGACCAAGTCCTTTCCCCTTCAGCCAATCACTGGCTTGACAAGTGACACCACTGCTGCCGGTGATTGGCTGAAAAGGGAAAGGTCCTACAAGGTGAATAATGAAGAGAGGACACCCCGGACCACACGGAGGGGAACGGCATCTGCAGGGACAAGGTGATCAGAAGGTTTTTCGTGTTTTTCTACCAGGGGGCCTCCAGCCGTTGTGAAACTTCTACTCCCAGCATGCCCGGACAGACTTTGGCTGTTGGGCATGCTGAGAGTTGTAGTTTTGCAACAGCTGGAGGGCCCCCTGGTAGGAAAACACTGACTTTTAGTATTTTGTCTTTACCTGCTCTTGCCGGCCCGCACCACGGGAGCCGACCCGAGCAGATAATCGCATGTTTTCCCGGGGGCTGTATCGCTATATCGCAGAAAGCAAAAATCGTGATTCCATTGCTTTTGCGATATATCGTGCAGCCAAGCCGGCAGCTCTGCAATTCTACCCCGAGCGTGACTCTGGGTTACCGCTCCTGGCAGGGAAAATTAACCCCGAGTCACGCTCGGGATAACCGCTAAGAAGGTTAAATCCAAAACCAAAGATACGTCCCAAGTAGAACTATTTTTAGGTAAAGGTGGTCTTCAAAATGTTATACCTTTCAATAGTTTACATATTAGGGGATGTTTATCTAAGGGTAATGAATGTATATGAGCATGGTAAAAGGATATAGCAGAACGATATACATTTATGGTTCTATAAGCTGTACCTGAATCAAAGGAGTGAGAGAGAAAGTTTAAAACTTGATTTAAAGATGCATGTATTGGATCCAATGCCCGTTGCATGCACCAATTAGACCAAATTTTCCAGGCTGATCCGTAAGCAGATTTGGAGCCCAAGCATCTGAGAGGATGTCTCTAGCTGATTGAGAAATATCCAGGTCCGAGTCTGATCCCCGAAATGAACCAAGCAACCAGAGACAGGAGACCTGATACTATTAGAGGATGAGGATTCCTGGATGGATCTAGAAGAATGGATTGATGGATCGTAAAAATGCGTGGGAAATCTATTAACATCCCTAGGATTTGAGGAACCAAGATTGGGTTGGCCATAATGGTGTTATCAATATCAAAGTTGATTTCTGTATTTTGGTTAGTAAGAGAGTTCTCAGAATTAGAGTGAATGGTGGAAAGGCGTATAGAATTTCCGAAGGCCAAATTTGATGTAGGGCATCGGTACCTAAGGATTCTGGATCTGGACGCCAACTGTAAAATTGAGGAGTCTGACGATTCAGTCTGGATGCAAATAGATCCAGATGAATGGGACCCCATAGACAATTGAGTTGAATGAAGATCAGAAAATCAAATTTCCATTCGCTGTTGTCGATTAGGAAACCAATCTGCTATGGAATTGGATATACCTGGCAGATATTCCGCCCTCAGTGTAATGTCCTTGTCCAGACAAAAATACCAAAATTCTTTTGTGATGTTGGCTAATAATTTCGATCTGGTCCCTCCTAAGCGATTGATGTATTGTACTGTGGAAATATTGTCCATCCGCAGTAGTATACAACTATGAGACATTTCTTTGGTGAAACATTTGAGGGCAAAGAAACCTGCCAGGAGTTCCAAACAATTTATGTGGAGAAGAGATTCTTGTTCTGACTATTTCCCTCCAGTGGAAAAGGAGCCGCAACGTGCTCCCCAGCCCAGAAGACTGGCGTCTGATTCTATAATCAGATCTGGAATAGGATTGAAAATAGCTTTCCCTTTCCAGGATTGTATGTGTTGAAACCAGCATAGAAGTTCCTCTTTGGTATCTGAATTGAGTAAAATCTTGTCTGAATAACACAGTCCCTCTCTCAAATGTTGTGCTTTGAGATATAGAAGATCCCTGTAGTGCAGAGGAGCAGGGAAAATGGCTTGTATGGAAGAGGAAAGGAGACCTGCAATACGAGCTATAGCTCAGAGTGAAACCAATTGTTTGTTGAGAATTGATCTGATCTCTCTTTGTATTATCTTTAATTTTTTGGTGGGAAGACTCAAAGTGGTTAAACATGTGTTTATTAACCCCTTAAGGACGCAGGACGTAAATGTACGTCCTGGTGAGGTGGTACTTAACGCACCAGGACGTACATTTACGTCCTAAGCATAACCGCGGGCATCGGAGCGATGCCCGTGTCATGCGCGGCTGATCCCGGCTGCTAATCGCAGCCAGGGACCCGCCGGCAATGGCCGACGCCCGCGATCTCGCGGGCGTCCGCCATTAACCCCTCAGGTGCCGGGATCAATACAGATCCCGGCAACTGCGGCAGTTCGCGATTAAAATGAACGATCGGATCGCCCGCAGCGCTGCTGCGGGGATCCGATCATTCATAACGCCGCACGGAGGTCCCCTCACCTTCCTCCGTGCGGCTCCCGGCGTCTCCTGCTCTGGTCTGTGATCGAGCAGACCAGAGCAGGAGATGACCGATAATACTGATCTGTTCTATGTCCTATACATAGAACAGATCAGTATTAGCAATCTTGGTATTGCTATGAATAGTCCCCTATGGGGACTATTCAAGTGTAAAAAAAAATGTAAAAAAATGTAAAAGTAAAAGTAAAAAAAAAGTGAAAAATCCCCTCCCCCAATAAAAAAGTAAAACGTCCGTTTTTTCCTATTTTACCCCCAAAAAGCGTAAAAAACATTTTTTATAGACATATTTGGTATTGCCGCATGCGTAAATGTCCGAACTATTAAAATAAAATGTTAATGATCCCGTACGGTGAACGGCGTGAACGGAAAAAAATTTAAAAAGTCCAAAATTCCTACTTTTTTAATACATTTTATTTAAAAAAAAATTATAAAAAATGTATTAAGTTTTTTTTATGCAAATGTGGTATCAAAAAAAAGTACAGATCATGGCGCAAAAAATGAGCCCCCATACCGCCGCTTATACGGAAAAATAAAAAAGTTAGAGGTCATCAAAATAAAGGGATTATAAACGTACTAATTTGGTTAAAAAGTTTGTGATTTTTTTAAAGCGCAACAATAATATAAAAGTATATAATAATGGGTATCATTTTAATCGTATTGACCCTCAGAATAAAGAACACATGTCATTTTTACCAGAAATTGTACGGCGTGAAAACAAAACCTTCCAAAATTAGCAAAATTGCGTTTTTCGTTTTAATTTCCCCACAAAAATAGTGTTTTTTGGTTGCGCCATACATTTTATGATATAATGAGTGATGTCATTACAAAGGACAACTGGTCGCGCAAAAAACAAGCCCTCATACTAGTCTGTGGATGAAAATATAAAAGAGTTATGATTTTTAGAAGGCGAGGAGGAAAAAATGAAAACGTAAAAATTAAATTGTCTGAGTCCTTAAGGCCAAAATGGTCTGAGTCCTTAAGGGGTTAAAAACCCTAGAAATTCTAATTCTTTTGATGGGGTTAAAATAGATTTCTCTGAGTTTATTTGGAAACCTGGATTTGAAAGGAGTGTTAAAGTCCAATGTGAATGAAGATGAATCAGGTGTAATGATTTGGCCATAATTAAAATGTTGTCTAGATATATGATTAGGCGAACTCCTCGAGCTCTTAATAGAGCCACTACTGGTTTCAGTAGTTTTGTAAAGCACCATGGGAAAGGGAGACTGGTAAACTGCCATTTTTGACCTTCCAAAAGAAATTGGAGGTATGGTTGCGAGTTCTGATGCATAGACCCCATGAGATAAGCCTCTTTTAAACCTATTTTGACCAACCAATCATTTTGTGATAATAGATCCCTTAAGAGATGAATGCCTTGCATCTTGAAATTATGATATAGTACATTATTGTTGAGGATTTTCATATTTATTACAGGTCTGTGACCTCCATCTTTCTTTTTGACCAGGAAAAGATTGCTTAAGAAACCTGGGGTGTCTATAGGTATCTGAATGATCGTGCCTTTGGAACATAGTTCCTTGATTTCTTGGTGAATAAGATTTTGGTCTGTTTGGGGAAAATGTATTGGATGTGGATTTTGAAATTCTATTTGATACACTTTTACTGTGTGAAGAATCCATGTATCTGATGTAATCATGGACCAGACGTGGAAAAAATGTGTTATTCTCCCTCCTAGGGGAATGTGAGAAAAATGTGGGAGTAGTGCACTTACTTGTAGAGGGTCTGGATCTGGTATATCCTCTGTGAATTCTTGCCCTCCAAGGGCGTCCCCTGGATGGAAAAAATAGGGTGGTGTGGAAGACATATGAGTGTACAGAGAATGCATCTTTGTGGGGTATAGGGGGGGCCTCTGTAAGGGATTCTCTCTTGTGGTTGACGACTGGAAAACAGGCCCCTTCATTTCCCAGCTCGGCCAAAAATGCGACCCTGAAAAACTCTTTTAAGGGATGTTTGGGCTTTGTCCAGAGAGGAAAAGAGTCCTACATATTTATTTATCTCTTTTATATATGATTCACCAAATAAATGGTTATCAGGAGAGGGAGAGGACTCAGCAGTGGCAAGGTGGACCAATTGTGGGTCCAACTTCATTAATATGGATCTCTTTCTTTCCATACATAAAGCCGCATTGGCGTTTCCCGAAGAGGCATAATGCTCTTTGAGCCAAACCTTGAAGGGTATGTAAATCAATATGGTTTCCTGACAAGGAAGCTTCCTCAGTTAAGTCAAGAATCTTGGTCAGTGGACCAAGAAGGTCAAGAAATTTGTCCTGAATGGACCTAAAGGAGCGGTCGACTCCCTTCTTCGGATTTTTTCCAGATTTTATAAGATAGCAAACTAGGGTAGGGGTCAAGGTCGGGAGTGGTGGATAATTTTTGGAGAAGGGTAGGTCTGGGACATTCGGATTTTAATTTGTTTCGGGCAGCCCTATCGAGGTTTTTTTCACCCAATTACAAATATATTGGGAAACCTTGGGGTGAGGAATCCATTCACCCGATCGTGGGTGTTTAATAAGACCTGGGTCAAAATATGGGTTCCCAGCGCTATCTAATAAAAGGGGTTCAGTGGAATCTTCCCCTAAAAAATTATTGCCAAAACAACAGTAGAACTCCAAGGTGTTGACAGGATACACGGGCGCTCGACAACCAGGTAGTAGGATAAAATGTTTATTCACCCATAATGCAACGCGTTTCACAGCACAGCTGCTTCATCAGCCTGATGAAGCAGCTGTGCCGTGAAACGCGTTGCATTACCAGGAATGGTTAAAGGACCTTAACATGTATAGCTTGGAAGAAAGAAGAGACAGAGGGGATATGATAGAGACTTTTAAATACATAAAGGGAATCAACATGGCAAAGGAGGAGAGCATATTTAAAAGAAGAAAAACTACCACAAGAGGACATAGTTTTAAATTAGAGGGGCAAAGGTTTCTGCAGTAATATCAGGAAGTATTATTTTACTAAGAGAGTAGTGGATGCATGGAATAGCCTTCCTGCAGAAATGGTCGCTGCAAATACAGTGAAGGAGTTTAAACATGCATGGGATAAGCATAAGGCTATCCTTCATATAAGATAGGGCCAGGGACTATTCATAGTATTCAGATTATTGGGCAGACTAGATGGGCCAAATGGTTCTTATCTGCCAACACATTCTATGTTTCTAACCCGATAACGACCATGGACGTCTATGCTCGTCCAATGGCCGTTACCGGGGTATGACACGGGCTCCCGACTCGAGCCAGCGTCATACCAGTCGGCCCCCAGCTGATTCTTGTAGCTGGGGGCCATGTTAATAGCCGACATGCAGCGATCGCCGCTGTCAAAGTTGACTAAAAGTGGACTAAAAGTGTAAAAAAAAAAAGTAAAAAAATACACACATTAACCCCTTCCTTATTAAAAGTTTAAATCACCCCCCTTTTCCCAAATTCCATATAAAAAATATATATAAACATAATAAAAATAAACATATATGGTATCGCCGCGTGCGTAAATGTCAGAATTATAAAAATATCATAAATTAAACTGCACGGTCAATGGCGTACTCGCAAAAAAATTCCAAAGTCCAAAATAGCGTTTTTTTGGTCACTTTTCATATCATAAAAAAAAGGAATAAAAAGCGAGCAAAAAGTCTGATGAAAACAAAAATGGTACCAATAAAAACTTCAGATCACGGCACAAAAAATGAGCCCTCATACCACCTCGTATGCGGAAAAATAAAAAAGTAATAGGTGTCAGAATAGGACAATTATAAATGTATTAATTTTCGTGCATGTAGTTATGATTTTTTCCAAAAGTACGACAAAATCAAACCTATATAAGTAAGGTATCATTTTAATCATATGGACCTACAGAATAAAGATAAAGTGTCATTTTTACTGAAAAATGTACGACGTAGAAACAGAAGCCCCCAAAATTTACAAAATGGTGTTTTTTCTTCAATTTTGTCGCATAATGATTTTTTTTCCATTTTGCCGTAGATTTTTGGGAAAAATGACTGATGTCATTACAAAGTAGAATTGGGGCGCAAAAAATAAGCCATCATATGGAATTTTATGTGCAAAATTGAAAGGGTTATGATTTTTAAAAGGCAAGGAGCAAAAAACAAAAGTGCACCTGCCATTTTTGAGGTGGACTCTTCAGCAGACCAGAATACTTCTGACGGTGTAGAAGGATCTTTTTGGGAAGGGATATGAATATTTTGGAGTGATTTATTGCTGAAGAAACCGATTTGGAGTTGACTTCATGAATATTTGACATAGCAGATCGGACAGCCGATTGTACCGACTTATTGACTGATTGGTCTACTAAGGATGCAAGACATTTTCGTGTAAATGAAAATGTTGTTTATTAGAAACTTTTGTTGGTTCTTCATTCATCATGACTGAAATATATATGATAAAGGTATAGGAAAATAGATGCGTATATATATATATATATAAATATAAAAATAATAGTGGTAAAATTAATTCCTTAATTAATTAATAAATATTGAATGAAATAATATTAAAATCGTGAACCAATTCATATAAGACAGATAATGACAGATATATAGTTAATAGGGAAGGATACTGTTTCCAATATGTATGACAGGGGAAACTTATATGCGCTGACAAGCGCTGACACAGTCCGGAGCTGACAGGAAACAGGGGAGCCAGCTGACACGAATTGACGTGAATTATTGACACGGAGTGACAGGAAGGAGAGATGTGGTAACACAGTAGCCGATATGTCAGAGGAACCGGAGCTGATGAGAGACAGCGGGCTGTGAGGAGAAACACTGCGCCGCGATGTCTGTGTCTGACAGGAGCTGACAGGTAGCGTGTATGTTACTAAGGGGGCATTCACACCACGTTTTTGGAATACAGTTCCCGTATACGTTTTCAATGTGAAAACCGTATGGAACCGTATTGAAAACCGTATGCATTGACTCTCCATTGAAAACCGTATGACAAATGATGCATCAGGTTGTGTCCGTTTTGCATCCTGTACGGTTTTGTCATTTTTTTTTTTCCCCGTACCCAAAACTGTAGTCTACCACGGTTTTTGCTCTGGGTGAAAAACTGTATTAAACCGTATAAGTTTTTTTAAAACATGGGAGTCAATGGGAACTGTACAGAACCGTATGTGCATACGGTTCCATTCGGTTTTCGCCATATGGTTTTTGACTTTGCACAGGTTTTTTTCTTAGAATTTCAATCAAACAAGTGAAACTTTATTCAAAATGGAGTGAAAAGTTAAAAACCTATACATTTTTTTCTTAAAAAACGGATGCAACCGGACATCATTTTTCAAATCGTATACGGTTTTTAACTGTATACTGGTTGAAATTTGTACACACGTTTTGATACAGTTTAGTCAGGTTTTGAGGAATCCGTTTTTCATCAAAAATCTTATACGGGAACTGTATTGCAAAAACGTGGTGTGAATGCAGCCTTAGGCTGGGTTCACACTACATTTTCTCCCATACGGGAGCGCATACGGCAGGGGGGAGCTAAAACCTCGCGCTCCCGTATGCCTTCGTATGCGCTCCCGTGTGTCATTCATTTCAATGAGCCGGCCGGAGTGAAACGTTCGGTCCGGTCGGCTCATTTTTGCGCCGTATGCGCTTTTCCCCCAGACCTAAAACTGTGGTCAACCACGGTTTGAGGTCCGGTCGTAAAAGCGCATACGGCGCAAAAATGAGCCGACCGGACTGAACGTTTCACTCCGGCCGGCTCATTGAAATGAATGACACACGGGAGCGCATACGAAGGCATACGGGAGCGCGAGGTTTTAGCTCCCCCCTGCCGTATGGGAGAAAACGTAGTGTGAACCCACCCTAACAAACGGAGGATCGCGAGTGAGGAGAGATGAAAAAAGTGGGAGATACAGCTGGTCACCAGCTGCGCTCGAGCCCTCAGTGACGCACAGTTTATTAACTATTAAAATAAAGCAATAAATAAATGTATAAATAAAAAAATGAATTAAATAATTTTATAAATGAGTTAATAAAGAATAATATGTTTATTAACAATATTGTGGATATCTAAATTAAATAGAAAATAATAAATTATATAATAAATGGAGTAAAACGTATATAAGGCAGAGCAAAAATTACAGTACTTATACTGAAGCAGCAAAGAAAGAGGAAGTTATTGGACTAGTCTGAGCATTTATGTTACTGGACTATTCACTGATTGCCTATTGGCCTTATCTTATTTGCATATTTTTCTTAGTAACTAAATATTAACCGTTTGTTTATAAGCGAGCCTCCTCGTCTTGTAATAAAATAGGAAAACATACCGGATGTTTATTTTAGGGACTAGACAGCCGTTGGGCTTGAATTGCAGACTAGACCTTATTACCACAAATTAAAATGGATTGGACTCTGTTCAGACAATGCGTTTTTTTCGGATGCATCCTTTTTTTGTTTCGGTTTTTGTTTGACAATAACAAGGCAATTACATGTTTTGGAATAATTCATCATATGAATGTCAACCAATTGTTACCCTTCTAACCGATACAGGCTACCAGTGAAACATTATTCAGAAACATTGTTCTAATTATGTAAGTGACTTCACTGCTACATAACATTGGGAGTACTCACCTGTCCAGAGGGTTTTGACTTGATTGTTGGAGAATCCACGTCACAGGAAGTAGGATGTGGCTTCCAGAGTATTTTAAGCAATTGTGTATCTGTATCACTATTCTATGACTAAGCGCTGACAGCACGAAACGCGTCAGAATAGTTTTTATCTCCTGTTTATTAAGCGTGTTCATACAGAATACAAAGACAAAGCTATTGGATCGCATGCTATCAGTGCTGGATTTCTTCTTTGCTGTATCTCATGTTTGGCCGGCGACGATACCAGCAGTTTCCGTGCACTGGCGTGCGGTAGCAGGAAGGGGTGATCTGTTTCCCTTGGTGGATAGTAGTGCATATAGTAGTTATGATGAGAAGTTTGGACTCTGTAGATCATCTCACACCGGGAAAGTGTGGACTCTGCAGCTTGTCTCACACTAGAGTAGGGACAAGTTAAGAAGTATGGCTGTTATATCAGAAGGTACAGGATTTGCAGCATGTTCTTATGGGGATGCATCAGAGCTGTATACACTAAACGATGGAGATTATACTGACTAGAACCATTTATTGTAGATGTAATGGGCAGCCCCCGCACTGGTTGTGATGGTGGAGGACGGATATCCTGTGGTTCTGGGGTGGGGGCGGCTGCTGTGTCATCACAAGTGAATTGTTCTCAGGACCTCTGTGTGGTGATGCCACTTCACACCAACTAATATCTCTCTATGTATGACTGCTGCACAATGAAATATCGGTGAATGTCAGTGAAATGTGGCCCCGCGGAGGTGTCCTCTGTGCCAGAGAATGGGCTGAGGGTCACCTTCTTCACAGGAAGATTAATAAAGGGGATGATGTCAGAACGGTGAGGAGGAAGAACTGCAGGAAAGTTCCCACCTGAAAGAGAAGAGATTATATGATGTTAATGGACGGCATGTCACATGACCAGTCCATCTCAAACTGAATCCTGATGTCACCTGAAATACATCACAAATCACCAGTTATATTACGTCATATGTTATTGGGTATATATCACCATCAGTTATTGGGTATATATCATCACCATCAGTTATTGGGTGTATATCATCACCATCAGTTATTGGGTGTATATCATCACCATCAGTTATTGGGTGTATATCATCACCATCCGTTCTTGGGTATATATCACCATCAGTTATTGGGTATATATCATCACCATCAGTTATTGGGTGTATATCATCACTATCAGTTATTGGGTGTATATCATCACCATCAGTTATTGGGTGTATATCATCACCATCAGTTCTTGGGTATATATCACCATCAGTTATTGGGTATATATCACCATCAGTTATTGGGTATATATCATCACCATCAGTTATTGGGTATATATCATCACCATCAGTTATTGGGTATATATCACAATCAGTTATTGGGTGTATATCATCACCATCAGTTATTGGGTATATATCACCATCAGTTATTAGGTATATATCATCACCATCAGTTATTGGGTGTATATCACCATCAGTTATTGGGTATATATCAGCACCATCAGTTATTGGGTATATATCACCATCAGTTATTGGGTATATATCACCATCAGTTTTGGGTGTATATCATCACCATCAGTTATTGGGTGTATATATCACCATCAGTTATTGGGTGTATATCATCACCATCAGTTATTGGGTGTATATCATCACCATCAGTTATTGGGTGTATATTATCATGAGTTATTGGGTATATATCATCACCATCAGTTATTGGGTGTATATTATCATGAGTTATTGGGTATATATCATCACCATCAGTTATTGGGTGTATATTATCATGAGTTATTGGGTATATATCATCACCATCAGTTATTGGGTGTATATCATCATCAGTTATTGGGTGTATATCACCATCAGTTATTGGGTATATATATCATCACCATCAGTTATTGGGTATATCTCCCAATCAGTTATTGGGTGTATATCATCACCATCAGTTATTGGGTGTATATCACCATCAGTTATTGGGTATATATCATCACCATCAGTTATTGGGTATAGATCATCACCATCAGTTATTGGGCATATATCATCATCATCAGTTATTGGGTGTATATCATCACCATCAGTTATTGGGTATATATCACCATCAGTTATTGTGTGTATATCACCATCAGTTATTGGGTGTATATCATCACTATAAGTTATTGGGTGTATATCATCACCATAAGTTATTGGGTGTATATCATCACCATCAGTTATTGGGTATATATCACCATCAGTTATTGGGTGTATATCACCATAAGTTATTGGATATATATTACCATCAATTATTAATTATATATCACAATCAGTTATTGGATATATATCATCATCAGTTATTGGGTGTATATCATCACTATCAGTTATTGGGTATAAATCACCGTCAGTTATGGGATATACAGTATATCATTATCAATTATTGGGTATACAGTATATCATCATCATTATCAGTTATCGAGTATATTATATCAACAGTTATCGGGTATATTACATCATCAGTTATCGGTTATATTATATCATCAGTTATCGGGTATATTATATCATCAATTATCGGGTATATTATATCATCAGTTATCGGGTATATAACATAATCAGTTATCGGGTATATAACATAATCAATTATCGGGTATATTACATAATCAGTTATCGGGTATATTACATCATCAGTTATCGGGTATATTATATCATCAGTTATCGGGTATATAACATAATCAATTATATGGTATATTACATAATCAGTTATCGGGTATATTACATCATCAGTTATCGGGTATATTACATCATCAGTTATCAAGTATACTACAGTATCAGTTATCGGGTATACTACATCATCAGTTATCTGGGATATTACATCATCAGTTATCGGGTATATTACATTATCAGTTATTGGGTATATTACAACATCAGTTATCGGGTATATTATATTATATCATCAGTTATCGGGCATACTACATCATCAGTTATTGGGTATATTACATCATCAGTTATCAGATATACTACATCATCAGTTATCGGGTATATTACATCATCAGTTATCGGGTATACTACACCATCAGTTATCACATATATTACACCATCAGTTATCGGGTATATTACACCATCAGTTATCGGGTATATTACACCATCAGTTATCGGGTATATTACACCATCAGTTATCGGGTATATTACACCATCAGTTATCGGGTATATTACACCATCAGTTATCGAGTATATTACACCATCAGTTATCGGGTATATTACACCATCAGTTATCGGGTATATTACATCATCAGTTATCGGGTATATTACACCATCAGTTATCGGGTATATTACACCATCAGTTATCACATATATTACACCATCAGTTATCGGTTATATTACACCATCAGTTATCGGGTATATTACACCATCAGTTATCGGGTATATTACACCATCAGTTATCGAGTATATTACACCATCAGTTATCGGGTATATTACACCATCAGTTATCGGGTATATTACATCATCAGTTATCGGGTATATTACACCATCAGTTATCGGGTATATTACACCATCAGTTATCACATATATTACATCATCAGTTATCGGGTATATTACATCATCAGTTATCGGGTATATTACACCATCAGTTATCGGGTATATTACACCATCAGTTATCACATATATTACATCATCAGTTATCGGGTATATTACATCATCAGTTATCGGGTATATTACACCATCAGTTATCGGGTATATTACATCATCAGTTATCGGGTATATTACACCATCAGTTATCACATATATTACATCATCAGTTATCGGGTATATTACATCATCAGTTATCGGGTATATTACACCATCAGTTATCGAGTATATTACACCATCAGTTATCGGGTATATTACACCATCAGTTATCGGGTATATTACATCATCAGTTATCGGGTATATTACACCATCAGTTATCACATATATTACACCATCAGTTATCGGGTATATTACACCATCAGTTATCACATATATTACACCATCAGTTATCGGGTATATTACACCATCAGTTATCACATATATTACATCATCAGTTATCTGGTGTTAAGAGAAGTCAGACAGGCCAGGTCAGCAACACACAGGCAGCATAGGAATCAAATCAGCAAACAAGAGGTTAACTAAGGACAATTGAGAAAGTCAAAACCAAGAAAGCAGCGCAGTACACAAACAGAACCAGAGTCAGAACAAGCAAGGATCAAACCAGGACATGGTACAAAGGCAGCACTTGAGCAGGGCAGGGGTCAGGCAATGTTAGGTCAGAATACTAAGAACAGGAACGCTGGTGAAGGGTTAAAATATCCCGCCAAAGGGAGGTGTGAGCGCCGAAGCTGATTGATCCATCGCTCCCGCCTCCTGATAGACTGAACTGGCCAAGTCATACAGTCACTGTTGTCTTCAGGGCCAGAGGCGGCAGTGCTGGAACCAGGACGGGTAAACTGGATACAGAAAATCATGACCAGACTGGGACATATGAACGTCTTCGGGCTAAGCCGCTAATACCAGGGATAAACCGCTATTCACTTTAGATTAGCGTCAGCTGAAGTGGCTAAGTTCAGTGGTACCAGTCAACCACCTACTGTGTATGGGGCATACAATGAAGATAAGTCACTGGCAGAGAAGACAAAGGAGTCTGGCAGTAGCTTACCTCCCTTGAGGACACACATGTATGCTCGACTGACAGGTATCTAATTTGTACAGGCAGCCCCGCCTTAAGAATCTATGCCGGCCCCAGCTGCCCACCTCCTGCATACAATCTCCTTCACCCCATTAGATCTACCTACCACTCCAGAGGTCTCACCTGCTTGGGGTCTTTGTTTTCCATGCATACCAGTCTCTCCCAGCCGCAGCACAGCTCGACCTCTGCAAAATAGTGACCAAAAGACAGTGACCATGAAAACACTGCAAAATAGTGACATGAGAACATTGCAAAATAGTGACATGAGAACATTGCAAAATAGTGACATGAGAACATTGCAAAATAGTGACCATCAGAACGCTGCAAAATAATGATATCAGAACACTGCAAAATAGTGATATCAGAACACTGCAAAATAGTGATATCAGAACACTGCAAAATAGTGATATCAGAACACTGCAAAATAGTGATATCAGAACACTGCAAGATAGTGACCATCAGAACACTGCAAGATAGTGACCATCAAAACACTGCAAAATAGTGACCACCAGAACGCTGCAAAATAGTGACCATCAGAACACTGCAAAATAGTGACCAAAAAACAGTGACCATGAGAACACTGCAAGATAGTGATCATCAGAACACTGCAAGATAGTGACCATCAGAACACTGCAAAATAGTGACCATAAGAACACTGCAAAATAGTGACATCAGAACACTGCAAAATAGTGACATCAGAACACTGCAAGATAGTGACCATCAGAAAACTGCAAAATAGTGACCACAAGAACGCTGCAAAATAGTGGTATCAGAACACTGCAAAATAGTGACCACCAGAACACCGCAAAATAGTGACACCAGAACGCTGCAAAATAGTGATCACCAGAAAGCTGCAAAATAGTGACCACCAGAACACTGCAAAATAGTGACCATCAGAATGCTGCAAAATAGTGACCATCAGAACACTGCAAAATAGTGATCACCAGAAAGCTGCAAAATAGTGACCATAAGAACGCTGTAAAATAGTGACATCAGAACACTGCAAAATAGTGACCATCAGAGGACTGCAAAATAGTGACATCAGAACACTGCAAGATAGTGACCACCAGAACACCGCAAAATAGTGACATGAGAACATTGCAAAATAGCGACCATCAGAACACTGCAAAATAGTGACCATCAGAACACTGCAAAATAGTGATATCAGAACACTGCAAAATAGTGACCACCAGAACACTGCAAAATAGTGACCATGAGAACACTGCAAAATAGTGACATCAGAACACTGCAAAATAGTGATATCAAAACACTGCAAAATAGTGATATCAGAACACTGCAAAATAGTGACCACCAGAATGCTGCAAAATAGTGACATCAGAACACTGCAAAATAGTGACATTAGAACACTGCAAAATAGTGACCACCAGAACGCTGCAAAATAGTGACATCAGAACACTGCAAGATAGTGACCATCAGAACACTGCAAAATAGTGACCATCAGAACACTGCAAAATAGTGACCACCAGAACGCTGCAAAATAGTGACATCAGAACACTGCAAAATAGTGACATCAGAACACTGCAAAATAGTGACATCAGAACACTGCAAGATAGTGACCATCAGAACACTGCAAGATAGTGACCATCAGAACACTGCAAAATAGTGACCACCAGAACGCTGCAAAATAGTGACCACCAAAACGCTGCAAAATAGTGACATCAGAACGCTGCAAAATAGTGACCATCAGAACACTGCAAAATAGTGACATCAGAACACTGCAAGATAGTGACCATCAGAACACTGCAAGATAGTGACCATCAGAACACTGCAAAATAGTGACCATCAGAACACTGCAAAATAGTGACCATCAGAACACTGCAAGATAGTGACCATCAGAACACTGCAAGATAGTGACCATCAGAACACTGCAAGATAGTGACCATCAGAACACTGCAAAATAGTGACCATCAGAACACTGCAAAATAGTGACCATCTGAACACTGCAAAATAGTGACATCAGAACACTGCAAGATAGTGACCATCAGAACACTGCAAAATAGTGACCATCAGAACACTGCAAAATAGTGACCATCAGAACACTGCAAGATAGTTACCATCAGAACACTGCAAGATAGTGACCATCAGAACACTGCAAGATAGTGACCATCAGAACACTGCAAGATAGTGATCATCAGAACACTGCAAAATAGTGACCACCAGAACGCTGCAAAATAGTGACCACCAGAACACTGCAAGATAGTGACCATCAGAACACTGCAAAATAGTGACCACCAGAACGATGCAAAAATAGTGACATCAGAACACTGCAAAATAGTGACCATAAGAACACTGCAAAATAGTGACATCAGAACACTGCAAAATAGTGACATCAGAACACTGCAAGATAGTGACCATCAGAAAACTGCAAAATAGTGACCACAAGAACGCTGCAAAATAGTGGTATCAGAACACTGCAAAATAGTGACCACCAGAACACCGCAAAATAGTGACACCAGAACGCTGCAAAATAGTGATCACCAGAAAGCTGCAAAAATAGTGACCACCAGAACACTGCAAAATAGTGACATGAGAACATTGCAAAATAGCGACCATCAGAATGCTGCAAAATAGAGACCATCAGAACACTGCAAAATAGTGATCATCAGAACACTGCAAGATAGTGACCATCAGAACACTGCAAGATAGTGACCATCAGAACACTGCAAAATAGTGACCACCAGAACGCTGCAAAATAGTGACCACCAGAACACTGCAAGATAGTGACCATCAGAACACTGCAAAATAGTGACCAAAAAACAGTGACCATGAGAACACTGCAAAATAGTGACCATCAGAGCACTGCAAAATAGTGACATCAGAACACTGCAAGATAGTGACCACCAGAACACCGCAAAATAGTGACCACCAGAACACCGCAAAATAGTGACACCAGAACGCTGCAAAATAGTGATCACCAGAAAGCTGCAAAATAGTGACATGAGAACATTGCAAAATAGCGACCATCAGAATGCTGCAAAATAGTGACCATCAGAACACTGCAAAATAGTGATATCAGAACACTGCAAAATAGTGACCACCAGAACACTGCAAAATAGTGACCATGAGAACACTGCAAAATAATGACATGAGAACATTGCAAAATAGTGACCAGCAGAACACTGCAAAATAGTGACATCAGAACACTGCAAAATAGTGATATCAAAACACTGCAAAATAGTGATATCAGAACACTGCAAAATAGTGACCACCAGAATGCTGCAAAATAGTGACATCAGAACACTGCAAAATAGTGACATTAGAACACTGCAAAATATTGACCACCAGAACGCTGCAAGATAGTGACATCAGAACACTGCAAGATAGTGATATCAGAACACTGCAAGATAGTGACCATCAGAACACTGCAAAATAGTAACCACCAGAACGCTGCAAAATAGTGACATCAGAACGCTGCAAAATAGTGACATCAGAACACTGCAAAATAGTGACCATCAGAACACTGCAAAATAGTGACATGAGAACATTGCAAAATAGCGACCATCAGAACGCTGCAAAATAGTGACCATCAGAACACTGCAAAATAGTGACATGGGAACACTGCAAAATAATGACATTAGAACACTGCAAGATAGTGACATCAGAACACTGCAAGATAGTGACCATCAGAACACTGCAAAATAGTGATCACCAGAACGCTGCAAAATAGTGATATCAGAACGCTGCAAGATAGTGACATCAGAACACTGCAAGATAGTGACATCAGAACACTGCAAAATAGTGACTACCAGAACGCTGAAAAATAGTGACATCAGAACACAGCAAGATAGTGACATCAGAACACTGCAAGATAGTGACCATCAGAACACTGCAAAATAGTGACATCAGAACACTGCAAAATAGTGACCATCAGAACACTGCTAAATAGTGACCATCAGAACACTGCAAAATAGTGACCACCAGAACGCTGCAAAATAGTGACATCAGAACACTGCAAAATAGTGACATCAGAACACTGCAAAATAGTGACATCAGAACACTGCAAAATAGTGACATCAGAACACTGCAAGATAGTGACCATCAGAACACTGCAAGATAGTGACCATCAGAACACTGCAAAATAGTGACCACCAGAACGCTGCAAAATAGTGACCACCAAAACGCTGCAAAATAGTGACATCAGAACGCTGCAAAATAGTGACCATCAGAACACTGCAAGATAGTGACCATCAGAACACTGCAAGATAGTGACCATCAGAACACTGCAAGATAGTGACCATCAGAACACTGCAAGATAGTGATCATCAGAACACTGCAAAATAGTGACCACCAGAACGCTGCAAAATAGTGACCACCAGAACACTGCAAGATAGTGACCATCAGAACACTGCAAAATAGTGACCAAAAAACAGTGACCATGAGAACACTGCAAGATAGTGACCATCAGAACACTGCAAAATAGTGACCACCAGAACGATGCAAAAATAGTGACATCAGAACACTGCAAAATAGTGACCATGAGAACACTGCAAAATAGTGACATCAGAACACTGCAAAATAGTGACCATCAGAGCACTGCAAAATAGTGACATCAGAACACTGCAAGATAGTGACCATCAGAAAACGGCAAAATAGTGACCACAAGAACGCTGCAAAATAGTGGTATCAGAACACTGCAAAATAGTGACCACCAGAACACCGCAAAATAGTGACCACCAGAACACCGCAAAATAGTGACACCAGAACGCTGCAAAATAGTGATCACCAGAAAGCTGCAAAAATAGTGACCACCAGAACACTGCAAAATAGTGACATGAGAACATTGCAAAATAGCGACCATCAGAATGCTGCAAAATAGAGACCATCAGAACACTGCAAAATAGTGATCATCAGAACACTGCAAGATAGTGACCATCAGAACACTGCAAGATAGTGACCATCAGAACACTGCAAGATAGTGACCATCAGAACACTGCAAAATAGTGACCACCAGAACACCGCAAAATAGTGACACCAGAACGCTGCAAAATAGTGATCACCAGAAAGCTGCAAAATAGTGACCATCAGAACACTGCAAAATAGTGATATCAGAACACTGCAAAATAGTGATATCAGAACACTGCAAAATAGTGACCACCAGAACACTGCAAAATAGTGACCACCAGAACACCGCAAAATAGTGACACCAGAACACCGCAAAATAGTGACACCAGAACGCTGCAAAATAGTGATCACCAGAAAGCTGCAAAATAGTGACCACCAGAACACTGCAAAATAGTGACATGAGAACATTGCAAAATAGCGACCATCAGAATGCTGCAAAATAGTGACCATCAGAACACTGCAAAATAGTGATATCAGAACACTGCAAAATAGTGATATCAGAACACTGCAAAATAGTGACCACCAGAACACTGCAAAATAGTGACATGAGAACATTGCAAAATAGCGACCATCAGAATGCTGCAAAATAGTGACCATCAGAACACTGCAAAATAGTGATATCAGAACACTGCAAAATAGTGATATCAGAACACTGCAAAATAGTGACCACCAGAACACTGCAAGATAGTGACATCAGAACACTGCAAAATAGTGACCACCAGAACGCTGCAAAATAGTGACACCAGAACACTGCAAAATAGTGACATTAGAACACTGCAAGATAGTGACATCAGAACACTGCAAAATAGTGACCACCAGAACGCTGCAAAATAGTGACATCAGAACGCTGCAAAATAGTGACATCAGAACACTGCAAGATAGTGACCATCAGAACACTGCAAAATAGTGACCATCAGAACGCTGCAAAATAGTGACCACCAGAACGCTGCAAAATAGTGACATCAGAACGCTGCAAAATAGTGACATCAGAACGCTGCAAAATAGTGACCATCAGAACACTGCAAAATAGTGACATCAGAACACTGCAAGATAGTGACCATCAGAACACTGCAAAATAGTGACCACCAGAACGCTGCAAAATAGTGACCACCAGAACGCTGCAAAATAGTGACCACCAAAACGCAGCAAAATAGTGACCACCAAAACGCTGCAAAATAGTGACATCAGAACACAGCAAGATAGTGACATCAGAACACTGCAAGATAGTGACCATCAGAACACTGCAAAATAGTGACCATCAGAACACTGCAAAATAGTGACCACCAGAACGCTGCAAAATAGTGACATCAGAACACTGCAAGATAGTGACCATCAGAACGCTGCAAAATAGTGACATCAGAACACTGCAAGATAGTGACCACCAGAACGCTGCAAGATAGTGACCATCAGAAATCTGGAAGAGAAATCTCACCTGGGACTGCTCAGGAACAAACATAAAATATACTAGAGGAGACCACAGGGGGCAGTATTGGAGAGATCACAGTTACTAGAGGAGACCACAGGGGGCAGTATTGGAGAGATCACAGTTACTAGAGGAGACCACATGGGGCAGTATTGGAGAGATCACAGTTACTAGAGGAGACCACAGGGGGCAGTATTGGAGAGATCACAGTTACTAGAGGAGACCACAGGGGGGCAGTATTGTAGAGATCAGTTACTAGAGGAGACCACAGGGGGCAGTATTGGAGAGATCACAGTTACTAGAGGAGACCACAGGGGGCAGTATTGGAGAGATCACAGTTACTAGAGGAGACCACATGGGGCAGTATTGGAGAGATCACAGTTACTAGAGGAGACCACAGGGGGCAGTATTGTAGAGATCACAGTTACTAGAGGAGACCACAGGGGGCAGTACTGTAGAGGTCACAGCTACTAGAGGAGACCACAGGGGGCAGTATTGTAGAGGTCACAGTTACTAGAGGAGACCACAGGGGGGGGGGGGCAGTATTGGAGAGATCACAGTTACTAGAGGAGACCACAGGGGGCAGTATTGTAGAGATCACAGTTACTAGAGGAGACCACAGGGGGCAGTATTGTAGAGGTCACAGTTACTAGAGGAGACCACAGGGGGCAGTATTGTAGAGATCACAGTTACTAGAGGAGACCACAGGGGGCAGTATTGGAGAGATCACAGTTACTAGAGGAGACCACATGGGGCAGTATTGGAGAGATCACATTTACTAGAGGAGACCACAGGGGGCAGTATTGTAGAGATCACAGTTACTAGAGGAGACCACAGGGGGCAGTATTGTAGAGATCACAGTTACTAGAGGAGACCACATGGGGCAGTATTGGAGAGATCACAGTTACTAGAGGAGACCACAGGGGGCAGTATTGTAGAGATCACAGTTACTAGAGGAGACCACCGGGGGCAGTATTGTAGAGATCACAGTTACTAGAGGAGACCACAGGGGGCAGTATTGTAGAGATCACAGTTACTAGAGGAGACCACAGGGGGCAGTATTGTAGAGATCACAGTTACTAGAGGAGACCACATGGGGCAGTATTGGAGAGATCACAGTTACTAGAGGAGACCACAGGGAGCAGTATTGGAGAGATCACAGTTCTTTTTTTTTAAGCCGAGGAACGTGCTTTCGATTCACCCAAAGTGCAAGAAAAAGTGCAAACGTGTTACACTAAAAAAACGTGCACAAAGGATGCGGTCTATCGCAAGCCCTTCTCCGATAGGCCCCCCAACAAACCTTACCCTTCGCCTCCGGACCAAAAGGTACCTGCGAGGTTCCAGGTTCGATGTCACTTTTCGCCGAAGCTACTAGGGGACCACAAATGCTCCCGGCATCCCCCTTGGCGTTAGCCAAGGTATCTGCCCGCAGAGCCGATTACGGTAGGTACCCTGCCAAAGAAGGAGTACCCGGGGTGTTTGCAGGGAGGTGCGGAACCTAATGGCCACACACACCTCCCCTAGACCGCCAGGAGGGACACCCAGAAGGGCTACCGCATCCTGACCAATCCTGTGAACACACAACACGCAAAAAGTGACACAGTGAGACAAAAAGAAATAAATAAGTGAATGTGCAGATATACTGCCCGGACATCCGGCCGGATCTATAAAAATTTCTCTGATCATAGCCAGAAGGCCGGGAATCAAGAGGTGAGTGCCACAAGGTGAAGAGATTATGGTGCCCGTGCTTCAACTCAGTGAGCCAGTACTCCCAGTGAGTTTCGGCACCTCGGGGTCACCACTCCCCGAGGCACAAAAGTACCTCAGCTCTAGACCCTCTCAGCCTCATGGCGAGACCCGGAGGGAACAGATCACATCGGGGCAGCCGTCGAGCTGATTCCTCAGAACCAGCCCCGGAAAGCCCTGGTACACCTGCATCCTCCATGCAGCACCCATCCCCACCAGCCCCATACCGGCGTAGTTTGCCACCGGCATGAAAACTGATAAGAACAGATACTACACTTGATCTTAGCCAAAAGGCAGAGAAGAGGAGACCACAGGGGGCAGTATTGGAGAGATCACAGTTACTAGAGGAGACCACAGGGGGCAGTATTGTAGAGGTCACAGCTACTAGAGGAGACCACAGGGGGCAGTATTGTAGAGGTCACAGTTACTAGAGGAGACCACAGGGGGGGGGGGGGCAGTATTGGAGAGGTCACAGTTACTAGAGTAGACCACAGTGGGCAGTATTGGAGAGATCACAGTTACTAGAGGAGACCACATGGGGCAGTATTGGAGAGATCACAGTTACTAGAGGAGACCACAGGGGGCAGTATTGTAGAGATCACAGTTACTAGAGGAGACCACAGGGGGCAGTATTGTAGAGATCACAGTTACTAGAGGAGACCACATGGGGCAGTATTGGAGAGATCACAGTTACTAGAGGAGACCACAGGGGGCAGTTTTGTAGAGATCACAGTTACTAGAGGAGACCACAGGGAGCAGTATTGGAGAGATCACAGTTACTAGAGGAGACCACAGGGGGCAGTATTGGAGAGATCACAGTTACTAGAGGAGACCACATGGGGCAGTATTGTAGAGATCACAGTTACTAGAGGAGACCACAGGGGGCAGTATTGTAGAGATCACAGTTACTAGAGGAGACCACAGGGGGGGGGCAGTATTGGAGAGATCACAGTTACTAGAGGAGACCACAGGGGGCAGTATTGGAGAGATCACAGTTACTAGAGGAGACCACAGGGGGCAGTATTGTAGAGGTCACAATTACTAGAGGAGACCACAGGGGGCAGTATTGTAGAGATCACAGTTACTAGAGGAGACCACAGGGGGCAGTATTGGAGAGGTCACAGTTACTAGAGGAGACCACAGGGGGCAGTACATAGTTACATAGTTAGTATGGTTGAAAAAAGACATACGTCCATCAAGTCCAACCAGGGAATTGAAGTGAAGGGTTTAAGGGGATAAGGGGTAGGGGTGTGGCGCGATATTGGGGAAGGGAAGGGATTTTATATTTCTTCATAAGCATTAATGTTATTTTGTTCCAGGAATGTATCTAACCCCGTTTTAAAGCTGTTAATTGTTCCTGCTGTGACCAGTTCCTGAGGTAGACCGTTCCATAAATTCACAGTCCTTATGGTAAAAGAAGGCGTGTCGCCCCTTTAGACTAAACCTTTTCTTCTCCAGACGGAGGGAGTGCCCCCTCGTCCTTTGGGGGGGTTTAACCTGGAACAGTTTTTCTCCATATTTTTTGTATGGGCCATTTATATACTTATATACGTTTATCATATCCCCCCTTAAACGTCTCTTCTCAAGACTAAACAATTGTAACTCCTTTAATCGTTCCTCATAGCTAAGATGTTCCAGGCCCCATATTAGTTTAGTCGTGCGTCTCTGCACCCTTTCCAACTCTGCAGTGTCCCTTTTATGAACAGGCGACCAAAACTGAGTCCATGCCTCTTTTGATACATGACAATATCCTGCCGGCCTTGGAAGCAGCAGCCTGACATTGTGCTATTCTGTAGTCTGTGATCTACAAGTCCCCCAGATCCTTCTCTACCAGTGACTCTGACAGTTTAATTCCCCCTAAGACATACGACGCTGCAGGTTATTAGTATACACAGCCCCCCCTCTATATACACAGCCCCCCTCTATATACACAGCCCCCCTCTATATACACAGCCCCCCTAAGACATACGACACTGCAGGTTATTAGGACCCAGATGCATAACTTTACATTTATCCACATTGAACCTCATTTGCCAAGTGGAGGCCCAGACACTTAGTCTATCCAAGTCATCTTGTAACTTATGCACATCCTCTATAGACTGTACCCCCCCTCTATATACACAGCCCCCCCCTCTATATACACATCCTCTATAGACTGTACTGTGCTACAAAGCTTGGTGTCATCTGCAAAGATAGAAACAGAGCTGTTATTACCATCCTCTATATCATTGATAAATAAATTAAACAACAGCGGGCCCAGTACTGAACCTTGGGGTACACCACTAATTACCGGGGACCAATCAGAGTACGAATCATTGACCCCCACTCTCTGGGTACGATCCATGAGCCAGTGTTCAATCCAGTTACAAACTAAAGTTTCCAAGCCCAAGGACCTTAACTTACCTGTCAGACGTCTATGTGGGACAGTATCAAACACTTTGGCAAAATCCAGAAACACTATATCCACAGCCATTCCTCTGTATACAGAGCTCCCCTCTATATACACAGCCCCCCTCTATATCCACAGCACCCCCTCTATATACACAGCCCCCCCCCTCTATATACACAACCCCCCCTCTATATACACAGCCCCCCCTCTATATACACAGCCATTCCTCTGTCAAGGCTTCTACTCACCTCTTCATAAAAGCAGATTAGATTGGTGACAACTTCTATCCTTAGTAAACCCCTGCTGGCTATCACTTATAATACAATTATCCCCTATGTATTCCTGTATGTAATCCCTTATAAGTCCTTCAAACAATTTACCTACAATGCACGTTAAACTTACCGGTCTATAGTTTCCTGGGGAAGACCTAGAGCCCTTTTTGAAGATTGGCACCACATTCGCCTTGCGCCAGTCCCTTGGCACAATACCAGACACCAGAGAATCTCTAAATATCATGAGCAGGGGTACAGATATTACTGAACTTACCTCTCTAAGAACTCTTGGGTGCAATCCATCTGGCCCTGGAGAATTGCTTACATTTATATTACTTAACTTACCTTGTACCATCTCTACATTAAGCCAGTTCAGTACATTACATGATGTGTTACCAGCACTGACCTGTACATGATGTGTTACCAGCACTGACCTGTACATGATGTGTTACCAGCACTGACCTGTACATGATGTGTTACCAGCACTGACCTGTACATGATGTGTTACCAGCACTGACCTGTACATGATGTGTTACCAGCACTGACCTGTACATGATGCGTTACCAGCACTGACCTGTACATGATGTGTTACCAGCACTGACCTGTACATGATGTGTTACCAGCACTGACCTGTCCATGATGTGTTACCAGCACTGACCTGTACATGATGTGTTACCAGCACTGACCTGTACATGATGTGTTACCAGCACTGACCTGTACATGATGTGTTACCAGCACTGACCTGTACATGATGTGTTACCAGCACTGACCTGTACATGATGTGTTACCAGCACTGACCTGGCCAATGTCAGCTCCTTCTTCTTCCCTAGTGTATACAGAACTAAAGAACCCATTCAGTAGCTCCGCCTTCTCTTGATCGCCCGTGACAACCTCCCCATTATCATTATTAAGGGGTCCTACATGCTCTGTCCTTGTTTTTTTTGCATTTATATATCTAAAAAAATATTTAGGATTAGTTTTGCTTTCTTTGGCCACCTGTCTCTCGTTTAGAATTTTTGCTGTTTTTATTACATTTTTACAGATTTTATTAAGCTCCTTGTACTGTTTAAATGTTATCGCTGACCCATCAGATTTGAATTTTTTGAAGGCAATTTTTTTGCTGTTTATTGCTCTTTTAACCTCATTTGTCAGCCATGTAGGATTTAGTTTTAGTCATTTATATTTGTTCCCCTTTGGTATATATTTAGCTGTATAGTTATTTAGAGTTGATTTAAAGATGTCCCATTTACCTTCTGTATCAGTATTTGAGAACCCCTCCCCCAGTCTATGTCCTGTAGGGCAGATTTCAGCCCAGGGAAATTTGCCTTTTTAAAGTTATATGTTTTTGCCTTCCCCGTCTGTCTTTGTTTTCTACATTTTAACTAAAAAGTAACTATATTGTGGTCGCTATTCCCAAGGTTTTCCCGCACAGTTACATTACCAACCAGCTCTGCGTTGTTGGAAATGATCAGATCCCACAAGGCATCACTTCTTGTTGGGTCCTCCACAAACTGGCCCATAAAATTATCCTGCAATAAATTTAGGAATTGTCGCCCCTTTGTAGTTTTAGCCAACCCCAGACCCCAATCTATATCTGGATAGTTAAAATCTCCCATTATTACCACTGTACCTGCCCGGGCGGCCTCTCTATTTGTTTATGAAGCCGAACTTCTATCTCTTCAGTGATATTAGGGGGTCTGTAGATTACACCAAATATTATTTTTTCAGTATTTCCCTCCTTTTGTAATTCTACTCACAGTGATTCCACCTCCTCAGAATCATCACACACTATGGCATCGTTCACACTGACTTTCATACCACTTCTTACATACAGACAGACTCCACCACCTTTTCTGTTCATTCTATCCTTGCAAAACAATGTAAACCCCTGCAGATTGACAGCCCAGTCATGTGAGGAGTCCAGCCATGTCTCAGTGACCCCAACTATATCACCAGCCATGTCTCAGTGACCCCAACTATATCACCAGCCATGTCTCAGTGACCCCAACTCTATCACCAGCCATGTCTCAGTGACCCCAACTATATCACCAGCCAGGTCTCAGTGACCCCAACTATATCACCAGCCATGTCTCAGTGACCCCAACTATATCACCAGCCATGTCTCAGTGACCCCAACTATATCACCAGCCATGTCTCAGTGACCCCAACTCTATCACCAGCCATGTCTCAGTGACCCCAACTCTATCACCAGCCATGTCTCAGTGACCCCAACTATATCACCAGCCATGTCTCAGTGACCCCAACTATATCACCAGCCATGTCTCAGTGACCCCAACTATATCAATATGTTCCTGCAGTATCAAGGCCTCAAGCTCCCCCATTTTATTTGCTAGGCTTCTGGCATTTGTGAACATACACTTTACATTTCCATCCTTTATGTTATTGGGGTTAATGGGATTCAAGGGTGTAAGTTTTATTTTCCTATGAAGCTTATTCCTATTAACTATTCTAACCCCTCCCTCCGCTCCTATTCCTATTAACTATTCTAACCCCTCCCTCCGCTCCACCCCCAGGTACATTTATAATTCCCACCTCTCTATCTACACTATCTTCCCCCTCTTTGCTGTAGGTTCCCTCCCCCCAAGTCCCTAGTTTAAACACTCCTCCACCTTTCTAGCCATCTTCTCCCCAAGCAAAGCTGCACCCTCCCCATTGAGGTGCAGCCCGTCCCTACGGTAGAGCCGGTAACCGACAGCGAAGTCAGCCCAGTTCTCCATGAACCCAAACCCCTCCTTCCTACACCAGCTTCTGAGCCACT
The DNA here is from genome assembly GCF_029499605.1 of Hyla sarda. Classification (NCBI taxonomy): domain Eukaryota; kingdom Metazoa; phylum Chordata; class Amphibia; order Anura; family Hylidae; genus Hyla; species Hyla sarda. Next base: position 28,635 of record NW_026610400.1, read on the forward strand.
TGTTTACCTCCCTGATCTCCTGCTGCCTCTCTGGTGTGGCTCGTGGTACTGGTAGTATTTCAGAAAAGACTACCTTGGAGGTCCTTGCCTTAAGCTTGCGGCCTAAGTCCCTGAAATCATTTTTAAGGACACTCCACCTACCTCTTACTTTGTCATTGGTGCCAATATGTACCATGACTGCTGGGTCCTCTCCAGCCCCGCCCACCTTGTACCATCTCTACATTAAGCCAGTTCAGTACATTACATGATGTGTTACCAGCACTGACCTGTACATGATGTGTTACCAGCACTGACCTGTACATGATGTGTTACCAGCACTGGCCTGTACATGATGTGTTACCAGCACAGACCTGTACATGATGTGTTACCAGCACTGACCTGTACATGATGTGTTACCAGCACTGACCTGTACATGATGTGTTACCAGCACTGACCTGTCCAATGTCAGCTCCTTTTTCCATAGTATATACAGAACTAAAGAACCCATTCAGTAGCTCCGCCTTCTCTTGATCGCCCATGACAACCTCCCCATTATCATAATTAAGGGGTCCTACATGCTCCTTGGTTTTTTGTATTTATATATCTAAAAAAATATTTAGGATTAGTTTTGCTTTCTTTGGCCACCTGTCTCTCATTTTGATTTTTTGCTGTTTTTATTACATTTTTACAGATTTTATTAAGCTCCTTGTACTGTATAAATGTTATCGCTGACCCATCAGATTGGAATTTTTTGAAGGCTATTTTTTTGTTGTTTATTGCTCTTTTAACATCATTTGTCAGCCATGTAGGATTTAGTTTTAGTCGTTTATATTTGTTCCCCTTTGGTATATATTTAGCTGTATAGTTATTTAGAGTTGATTTAAAGGGAACCAATCATCAGATTTTACCCTATATAACGCTTGGCAAAGCGTTATATAGGGTAAAATCTTTATTTTCACTATTCCCGGGGGACGCTCCTGCCCCCAGGGATGGTGAAGATATGAAGTTATAACTAGTCACCGCCGCCGCCGTAAGTAGTCACCTGGGCGGGGAGCTCTTCTCACTCACTCCCGTTCTTCAGCCGGAGCGACGCCCCCTCCGCTTGATTGATGGGCAGCGTCATCGCTCTGCTCCGTCCGTTCAGTGAGCGGAACAATGACGCAGCCCATCAATCAAGCGGAGGGGGCGTCGCTGCCGGCCGAAGAACGGGAGTTGGTGAGTGGAGCTCCCCGCCCAGGTGACTACTTACGGCGGCGGCGGTGACTAGTTTATAACTTCATATCTTCACAATCCCTGGAGGCAGCAGCGTCCCTCGGAGATGGTGAGGACAACAATTTTACCCTATATAATGCTTTGCCAAACATTATATAGGGTAAAATCTGATTAATTGGTTCCCTTTAAAGATGTCCCATTTACCTTCTGTATCAGTATTTGAGAACACCTCCCCCAGTCTATGTCCTGTAGGGCAGATCTCAGCCCAGGGAAATTTGCCTTTTTAAAGTTATATGTTTTTGCCTTCCCCGTCTGTCTTTGTAACCACTACATTTACTGTAGAAAACAGTTACTAGTGGAGACCACAGGGGGCAGTATTGTAGAGATCACAGTTACTAGAGGAGACCACAGGGGGCAGTATTGTAGAGGTCACAGTTACTAGAGGAAACCACAGGGGGCAGTATTGGAGAGATCACAGTTACTAGAGGATACCACAGGGGGGCAGTATTGGAGAGGTCACAGTTACTAGAGGATACCACAGGGGGGCAGTATTGGAGAGGTCACAGTTACTAGAAGAGACCACAGGGGGCAGTATTGTAGAGATCACAGTTACTAGAGGAGACCACAGGGGGCAGTATTGGAGAGATCACAGTTACTAGTGGAGACCACAGGGGGCAGTATTGTAGAGATCACAGTTACTAGAGGGAACCACAGGGGGCAGTATTGTAGAGGTCACAGTTACTAGTGGAGACCACAGGGGGCCGTATTGTAGAGATCACAGGTACTAGAGGAGACCACCGGGGGCAGTATTGTAGAGGTCACAGTTACTAGAGGAGACCACAGGGGGCAGTATTGTAGAGATCACAGTTACTAGAGGAGACCACAGGGGGCAGTATTGTAGAGGTCACAGTTACTAGAGGAGACCACAGGGGGCAGTATTGGGGAGATCACAGTTACTAGTGGAGACCACAGGGGGCAGTATTGGAGAGATCACAGTTACTAGATGAGACCACAGGGGGCAGTATTGAAGAGATCACAGTTACTAGAGGAGACCACAGGGGGCAGTATTGTAGAGGTCACAGGTACTAGTGGAGACCACAGGGGGCAGTATTATAGAGATCACAGTTACTAGAGGAGACCACAGGGGGCAGTATTGGAGAGATCACAGTTACTAGAGGAGACCACAGGGGGCAGTATTGGAGAGATCACAGTTACTAGAGGAGACCACATGGGGCAGTATTGGAGAGATCACAGTTACTAGAGGAGACCACAGGGGGCAGTATTGTAGAGGTCACAGTTACTAGAGGAGACCACAGGGGGCAGTATTGGAGAGATCACAGTTACTAGAGGAGACCACAGGGGGCAGTATTGTAGAGATCACAGGTAATAGTGGAGACCACAGGGGGCAGTATTGTAGAGGTCACAGTTACTAGAGGAGACCACAGGGGGCAGTATTAGGGAGATCACAGTTACTAGAGGAGACCACAGGGGGCAGTATTGTAGAGATCACAGTTACTAGAGGAGACCACAGGGGGCAGTATTGGAGAGGTCACAGTTACTAGAGGAGACCACAGGGGGCAGTATTGGAGAGGTCACAGTTACTAGAGGAGACCACAGGGGGCAGTATTGGAGAGGTCACAGTTACTAGAGGAGACCACAGGGAGCAGTATTGTAGAGGTCACAGTTACTAGAGGAGACCACAGGGGGCAGTATTGGAGAGATCACAGTTATTAGAGGAGATCACAGGGGGCAGTATTGGAGAGATCACAGTTACTAGTGGAGACCACAGGGGGCAGTATTGTAGAGATCACAATAACTAAAGGAGACCACAGGGGGCAGTATTGGAGAGATCACAGTTACTAGTGGAGACCACAGGGGGCAGTATTGTAGAGGTCACAGTTACTAGAGGAGACCACAGGGGGCAGTATTGTAGGGGTCACAGTTATTAGAGGAGACCACAGGGAGCGGTATTGTAGAGATCACAGTTATTAGTGGAGACCACAGGGGGCAGTATTGTAGAGGTCACAGTTACTAGAGGAGACCACAGGATGCAGTATTGCAGAGATCACAGTTACTAGAGGAGATCACATGGGGCAGTATTGGAGAGGTCACAGTTACTAGTGGAGACCACAGGGGGCAGTATTGTAGAGGTTATAGTTACTAGAGGAGACCACAGGGGGCAGTATTGTAGAGATCACAGTTACTAGTGGAGACCACAGGGGGCAGTATTGGAGAGGTCACAGTTACTAGAGGAGACCACAGGGGGCAGTATTGTAGAGATCACAGTTACTAGAGGAGACCACATGGGGCAGTATTGGAGGAGTCACAGTTACTAGTGGAGACCACAGGGGGCAGTATTGTAGAGGTCGCAGGTACTAGTGGAGACCACAGGGGGCAGTATTGGAGAGGTCACAGTTACTAGAGGAGACCACAGGGGGCAGTATTGTAGAGATCACAGTTACTAGTGGAGACCACAGGGGGGCAGTATTGGAGAGATCACAGTTATTAGAGGAGACCACAGGGGGCAGTATTGTAGAGGTCGCAGGTACTAGTGGAGACCACAGGGGGCAGTATTGGAGCGATCACAGTTACTAGAGGAGACCACAGGGGGGCAGTATTGGAGGGATCACAGTTACTAGAGGAGACCACATGGGGCAGTATTGGAGGGGTCACAGTTACTAGAGGAGACCACAGGGGGCAGTATTGTAGAGATCACAGTTACTAGTGGAGACCACAGGGGGCAGTATTGTAGAGGTCACAGTTACTAGAGGATACCACAGGGGGGCAGTATTGGAGAGATCACAGTTACTAGAGGAGACCACAGGGGGCAGTATTGTAGAGATCACAGATACTAGTGGAGACCACAGGGGGCAGTATTGGAGAGGTCACAGTTACTAGAGGAGACCACAGGGGGCAGTATTGTAGAGATCACAGTTACTAGAGGAGACCACAGGGGGCAGTATTGTAGAGGTCACAGTTACTAGTGGAAACCACAGGGGGCAGTATTGGAGAGGTCACAGTTACTAGAGGAGACCACAGGGGGCAGTATTGTAGAGATCACAGTTACTAGAGGAGACCACAGGGGGGAGTATTGGAGAGATCACAGTTACTAGAGGAGACCACAGGGGGCAGTATTGTAGAGGTCACAGGTAATAGTGGAGACCACAGGGGGCAGTATTGTAGAGATCACAGTTACTAGAGGAGACCACAGGGGGCAGTATTGTAGAGATCACAGTTACTAGAGGAGACCACAGGGGGCAGTATTGTAGAGGTCGCAGGTACTAGTGGAGACCACAGGGGGCAGTATTGGAGAGATCACAGTTACTAGAGGAGACCACAGGGGGCAGTATTGTAGAGGTCGCAGGTACTAGTGGAGACCACAGGGGGCAGTATTGGAGCGATCACAGTTACTAGAGGAGACCACAGGGGGCAGTATTGTAGAGGTCGCAGGTACTAGTGGAGACCACAGGGGGCAGTATTGGAGCGATCACAGTTACTAGAGGAGACCACAGGGGGCAGTATTGGAGCAATCACAGTTACTAGAGGAGACCACAGGGGGCAGTATTGGAGGGATCACAGTTACTAGAGGAGACCACAGGGGGGCAGTATTGGAGAGATCACAGGTACTGCTCTGACTGAGTCTCACTGAAGCTGGGTCTGTATTCTAAAGTGTTGTATTATTAAGTGTTACATCTGAGAAGTTTATGCAGCAGGAGTTGTAAGCAGGACCCACTGTAACTGTAAGTATTACACTCCCTTGATAAAAGTAGTTTTTCTTAATAGTTAATAACAGCTGTTTGTCACCAAGGATATGGACAGCAGGATTGGAGGTTTTCTTCAGTGCACATTGTGCCACATGTATACATCTTTGCAGCTTCAGGGTGAATACCGATGTGACAAATGTCAGCATGTCGCCCACCTGGAAGCTCGTATTAGAGATCTAGAGGAGCAAAATGCAACATTGAGGGCGATTGACAATCTTACAGAGCAAGCAGTTAGTGGGGTAGAAATGGAGGTTGGAGAAACTAGCCAGGAGGCCCAAGTAGGGTTAATGTAGTTAGAGGGACTGGAAAGGGGGCAAGGAAAAGGAAGGTCACTTCTGCTTCTGATCTCCCAAGTAAAATTGCCAAGTTGGACGATGATGCGAGGGCCTCAGTATCAGAGATGGCAACCCTAGTGGATACTGGTCTCCCTAACAGCCGGGGGAACAGCTCAACTAGTAGTGTGGGGGATGGTAACGCAGGTAGGCCAAGACAGTTAGTTGTGGTAGGGGATTCTATAATCAGGAAGACGGATAGAATAATTTGTCGCCAAGACCACCTCAACCGAATGGTTTGCTGTCTCCCTGGTGCCAGGGTTCGGCATGTGGTGGAAAGGGTGGACAAATTACTAGGGGGGGGCTGGGGATGACCCAGCTGTCGTGGTCCATGTGGGAACCAACGACAGAATACATGGTAGGTGGAGGTCCTTGAAGAATAATTACAAGGAACTAGGTGCCAAGCTGAAGGGAAGGACCTCTAAGGTTGTGTTCTCTGGAATACTTCCTGTGCCATGCGCATCGCAGGAAAGACAGCGGGAGCTTAGGGAGTTAACTGCATGGCTTCAGTCGTGGTGTGAGGGGGAAGGGTTTGGGTTTTTAGAGCACTGGGCTGACTTTTCATTGGGGTACAAACTCTATTCTACGGATAATTTGCACCTGAATGGAAGGGGGTCCACTGTGCTGGGGAAGAGAATCCTGGAAGGGGGGGGCAGAGTATTTAAACTAGGTGAGTGGGGGGAGGATAATAAAGCAAAGAAAGCAGACAGTGGGATGGATAGGTTAGAGAGGGGTCAGGACATAATGGTGGGGGGAGGAGTCCTGTGGGGGGAGGGTAAGAGCAGTGGATAAGGAGATCCATGGGTTACAAACCAGCCGTAAAAATAAATGTAGCCCGAAAAATTGTAATCCCAATAATTCAAAAAATTCCATTAGCCCCAATAACTCAATAACTACAATAAGCCCCATTAACTCAAAAAATACCGTTAGCCCCAATAACTGAAATAACAACGTTAGACGCAATAACGCAAAAAATCCCATTAGCCCCAATAACTTAACAAATAACTTAACAAATAATAACATTAACCCCAATAACTCTGAAAATCCCATTAGTGAGACTATATGTGTAAAACTTAATGGAAATGTAAAGTGAATGTTCACAAATGCCAGAAGCCTAGCAAATAAAATGGGGGAGCTGGAGGCCTTGATACTGGAGGAACATATTGATATAGTTGGGGTCACTGAGACATGGCTGGTGATATAGTTGGGGTCACTGAGACATGGCTGGTGATATAGTTGGGGTCACTGAGACATGGCTGGTGATATAGTTGGGGTCACTGAGACATGGCTGGTGATATAGTTGGGGTCACTGAGACATGGCTGGTGATATAGTTGGGGTCACTGAGACATGGCTGGTGATATAGTTGGGGTCACTGAGACATGGCTGGTGATATAGTTGGGGTCACTGAGACATGGCTGGACTCCTCACATGACTGGGCTGTCAATCTGCAGGGGTTTACATTGTTTCGCCAGGATAGAATGAACAGAAAAGGTGGTGGAGTCTGTCTGTATGTAAGAAGTGGTATGAAAGTCAGTGTGAACGATGCCATAGTGTGTGATGATTCTGAGGAGGTGGAATCACTGTGAGTAGAATTACAAAAGGAGGGAAATACTGAAAAAATAATATTTGGTGTAATCTACAGACCCCCTAATATCACTGAAGAGATAGAAGGTCGGCTGTATAAACAAATAGAGAGGGCCGCCCGGGCAGGTACAGTGGTAATAATGGGAGATTTTAACTATCCAGATATAGATTGGGGTCCGGGGTTGGCTAAAACTACAAAGGGGAGAAAATTCCTAAATTTATTGCAGGATAATTTTATGGGCCAGTTTGTGGAGGACCCAACAAGAAGTGATGCCTTGTGGGATCTGATCATTTCCAACAACGCAGAGCTGGTTGGTAATGTAACTGTGCGGGAAAACCTTGGGAATAGCGACCACAATATAGTTACTTTTGACTTAAAATGTAGAAAACAAAGACAGACGGGGAAAGCAAAAACATATAACTTTAAAAAGGCAAATTTCCCTGGGCTGAGGGCTGCACTACAGGACATAGACTGGGGGAGGGGTTCTCAAATACTGATACAGAAGGGAAATGGGACATCTTTATATCAACTCTAAATAACTATACAGCTAAATATATACCAAAGGGGAACAAATATAAATGACTAAAACTAAATCCTACATGGCTGACAAATGAGGTTAAAAGAGCAATAAACAACAAAAAAATTCAAATCTGATGGGTCAGCGATAACATTTAAACAGTACAAGGAGCTTAATAAAATCTGTAAAAATGTAATAAAAACAGCAAAAATTCAAAATGAGAGACAGGTGGCCAAAGAAAGCAAAACTAATCCTAAATATTCTTTTAGATATATAAATGCAAAAAACCCAAGGACAGAGCATGTAGGACCCCTTAATAATGATAATGGGGAGGTTGTCACGGGCGATCAAGAGAAGGCGGAGCTACTGAATGGGTTCTTTAGTTCTGTATACACTATGGAAAAAGGAGCTGACATTGGCCAGGTCAGTGCTGGTAACGCATCATGTACAGGTCAGTGCTGGTAACACATCATGTACAGGTCAGTGCTGGTAACACATCGTGTACAGGTCAGTGCTGGTAACACATCATGTACAGGTCAGAGCTGGTAACACATCATGTAATGTACTGAACTGGCTTAATGTAGAGATGGTACAAGGTAAGTTAAGTAAAGTATATAGAGGGGGGCTGTGTATATAGAGGGGGGGCTGTGTATATAGAGGGGGGCTGTGTATATAGAGGGGGGGCTGTGTATATAGAGGGGGGGCTGTGGATATAGAGGGGGGCTCTGTATATAGAGGAATGGCTGTGGATATAGTGTTTCTGGATTTACCTAAAGCATTTGATACTGTCCCTCACAGACGTCTGACAGGTAAGTTAAGGTCCTTGGGCTTGGAAACTTTAGTTTGTAACTGGATTGGACACTGGCTCATGGATCGTACCCAGAGAGTGGTGGTCAATGATTCGTACTCTGATTGGTCCCCGGTTATTAGTGGTGACCCCAAGGTTCAGTACTGGGCCCGCTGTTGTTTAATTTATTTATCAATGATATAGAGGATGGTATTAACCGCTCTGTTTCTATCTTTGCAGATGTCACCAAGCTTTGTAGCACGGTACAGTCTATAGAGGATGTGTATATAGAGGGGGGGTACAGTCTATAGAGGAGGTGCATAAGTTACAAGATGACTTGGATAGACTAAGTGTCTGGGCATCCACTTGGCAAATGAGGTTCAATGTGGATAAATGTAAAGTTATGCATCTGGGCACTAATAACCTGCATGCGTCGTATGTCTTAGGGGGGCTGTGTATATAGAGGGGGGGCTGTGTATATAGAGGGGGGCTGTGTATATAGAGGGGGGCTGTGTATATAGAGGGGGGGCTGTGTATATAGAGGGGGGCTGTGTATATAGAGGGGGGGGCTGTGTATATAGAGGGGGGCTGTGTATACTAATAACCTGCAGCGTCGTATGTCTTAGGGGGGATTAAACTGGCAGAGTCACTGGTAGAGAAGGATCTGGGGGACTTGTAGATCACAGACTACAGAATAGCACAATGTCAGGCTGCTGCTTCCAAGGCCGGCAGGATATTGTCATGTATAAAAAGAGGCCTGGACTCCAGGGACAGGGACATAATACTCCCCCTTTATAAAGCATTGGTACAGTCTATAGTGTATAATACTCCCCCTTTATAAAGCATTGGTACAGTCTATAGTGTATAATACTCCCCCTTTATAAAGCATTGGTACAGTCTATAGTGTATAATACTCCCCCTTTATAAAGCATTGGTACAGTCTATAGTGTATAATACTCCCCCTTTATAAAGCATTGGTACAGTCTATAGTGTACAATACTCCCCCTTTATAAAGCATTGGTACAGTCTATAGTGTATAATAGTCCCCCTTTATAAAGCATTGGTACAGTCTATAGTGTATAATACTCCCCCTTTATAAAGCATTGGTACAGTCTATAGTGTATAATACTCCCCCTTTATAAAGCATTGGTACAGTCTATAGTGTATAATACTCCCCCTTTATAAAGCATTGGTACAGTCTATAGTGTATAATACTCCCCCTTTATAAAGCATTGGTACAGTCTATAGTCTATAATACTCCCCCTTTATAAAGCATTGGTACAGTCTATAGTGTATAATACTCCCCCTTTATAAAGCATTGGTACAGTCTATAGTGTATAATACTCCCCCTTTATAAAGCATTGGTACGGCCTCACCTGGAATATGCTGGTCAGTTTTGGTCGCCTGTTCATAAAAGGGACACTGCGGAGCTGGAAAGGGTGCAGAGACGCGCGACTAAACTAATATGGGGCCTGGAACATCTTAGCTATGAGGAGCGATTAAAGGAGTTACAATTGTTTAGTCTTGAGAAGAGACGTATAAGGGGGGATATGATAAACGTATATAAGTATATAAATGGCCCATACAAAAAATATGGAGAAAAACTGTTCCAGGTTAAACCCCCCCAAAGGACGAGGGGGCACTCCCTCCGTCTGGAGAAGAAAAGGTTTAGTCTAAAGGGGCGACACGCTTTCTTTACCGTGAGGACTGTGAATTTATGGAACGGTCTACCTCAGGAACTGGTCACAGCAGGAACAATTAACAGCTTTAAAACGGGGTTAGATACATTCCTGGAACAAAATAACATTAATGATTATGCAGAATTATAAAACTACATCCCTTTCCCTTATCCCCTTACACCCTTCCCTTCAATTCACTGGTTGGACTTGATGGACGTCTGTCTTTTTTCAACCATACTAACTATGTAACTATATATGTAACTAGTGGAGACCACAGGGGGCAGTATTGTAGAGGTCACAGTTACTAGAGGAGACCACAGGGGGCAGTATTGGAGAGGTCACAGTTACTAGAGGAGACCACAGGGGGCAGTATTGTAGAGGTCACAGTTACTAGAGGAGACCACAGGGGGCAGTATTGTAGAGATCACAGTTACTAGAGGAGACCACAGGGGGCAGTATTGGAGAGGTCAGTTACTAGAGGAGACCACAGGGGGCAGTATTGGAGAGATCACAGTTACTAGAGGAGACCACAGGGGGGAGTATTGTAGAGATCACAGTTACTAGAGGAGACCACAGGGGGCAGTATTGGAGAGATCACAGTTACAAGAGGAGACCACAGGTGGCAGTATTGGAGAGGTCACAGTTACTAGAGTAGACCACAGGGGGCAGTATTGGAGAGGTCACAGTTACTAGTGGAGACCACAGGGGGCTCTGTGTTTGGAATTGTTGGTGGGGGATGTGATCGTTGAGGCTCCATGTTCGATTTATTGGTGGGGGATGTGATCATTGAGGCTTCATGTTTTGGATTGTTGATGGGGGAAGTGATCTTTGAGGCTCCATGTTTGCGATTATTGGTGGGGGATGTGATCATTGAGGCTCCATGTTTGGGATTATTGGTGGGGGATGTGATCGTTGAGGCTCCATGTTTGGGATTATTGGTGGGGGATGTGATTATTGAGGCTTCATGTTTGGGATTGTTCATGGGGGAAGTGATCTTTGAGGCTCTATGTTTGGGATTGTTGGTGGGGGGATGAGATCACTGGAGCTCTATGTTTGGGATTGATGGTGGGGGATGAGATCACTGGGGCTCCATGTTTGGGATTATTGGTGGGGGATGTGATCATTGAGGCTTCATGTTTGGGATTGTTCATGGGGGAAGTGATCTTTGATGCTCTATGTTTGGGATTGTTGGTGGGGGGATGAGATCACTGGGGCTCTATGTTTGGGATTGTTGGTGGGGGATGAGATCACCGGGGCTTCATGTTTGGGATTGATGATGGGGGATGTGATCGTTGTGGTTCTGTGTTTGGGATTGTTGGTGGGGGATGTGATCACTGGGGCTCTATGTTTAGGATTGTTGGTGGGGATGTGATTGTGCAGGCTCTGTGTTTGGAATTGTTGGTGGGGGATGTGGTCACTGGGGCTCTATGTTTGGGATTGTTGGTTGGGATGTGATCATTGAGCTCTGTGTTTGGGATTGTTGGTGAGGATGTGATCGTTGAGGCTCTGTGTTTGGGACTGTTGGTGGGGATGTGATTGCTGAGGCTTCATGTTTGGAATTGGTGGTGGGGATGTGATCACTGGGGCTCTGTGTTTGGGACTGTTGGTGGGGATGTGATTGCTGAGGCTTCATGTTTGGAATTGGCGGTGGGGATGTGATCACTGGGGCTCTGTGTTTGGGACTGTTGGTGGGGATGTGATTGCTGAGGCTTCATGTTTGGAATTGGTGGTGGGGATGTGATCACTGGGGCTCTGTGTTTGGGACTGTTGGTGGGGATGTGATTGCTGAGGCTTCATGTTTGAAATTGGTGGTGGGGATGTGATCACTGGGGCTCTGTGTTTGGGATTGTTGGTGGGGATGTGATTGCTGAGGCTTCATATTTGAAATTGGTGGTGGGGATGTGATCACTGGGGCTCTGTGTTTGGGATTGTTGGTGGGGATGTGATTGCTCAGACTCCATGTATGGAATTGTTGGTGGGGGACGTGATCGTTCAGGCTCCATGTTTGGGATTGTTAGTGGTGGATGTGATTGTTCAGGTTCCATGTATGGGATTGTTGGTGGGGGATGTCATTGCTGTTGCTCCGCATTACCTGTCTATCGGGGGAAGCGCCAGGACCGTGCTCCCATATCCAGGCTCCCGATCCCTCAGTCCCAGTAGCTCTCGCTTAATCTGAACATCACAATAATAATTCAGAACATGGATGGGCGTGACATCATATAAAAGACGCTCCTGAGGCTCCTGGCGTCTTGTTCTCGTGCCTCCCTGTAAAACATACATGGTGCTCATATTGGAGATCAGCACTGGGCGGTCTCTGATTATGTCCTTCTTAAACAATGTTAGAGAAATGGAAGCTTCCCTGGGCTTCATTGTGTACGGATTAGGAGCAGCCCCGGGCTTCATTGTTTAGGGATTAGGAGCAGCCCCGAGCTTCATTGTTTAGGGAGTAGGAGCAGCCCCGAGCTTCATTGTTTAGGGATTAGGAGCAGCCCCGGGCTTCATTGTTTAGGGATTAGGAGCAGCCCCGGGCTTCATTGTTTAGGGATTAGGAGCAGCCCCGGGCTTCATTGTTTAGGGATTAGGAGCAGCCCCGGGCTTCATTGTGTAGGTATTAGGAGCAGCCTCGGGCTTCATTGTGTAGGGATTAGGAGCAGCCCCAGGCTTTGAGTAGAGATTAGGAGCAGCTCGGGGCTTTATTGTGTAGGGATTAGGACACCGACCAAGGCTTTATTGTGTATGGATTAGGACACCAACCCCGGGCTTTATTGTGTAGGGATTAGGAGCAGCCCCAGGCTTTATTGAGTAGAGATTAGGAGCAGCCCCGGGCTTCATTGAGTAGGGATTAGGAGCAGCCCTGGGCTTCACTGTGTGCGGATTAGATGCAGCAATCCTATGCCTGATAGCGGCAAGAAAGCAGCAATCCTATGCTGATAGCAGAGGTAGAAGAGCAGCAATTTTATGGTTGCCAAGGCATATGCTGCTCTCCTGCTATCAGCCATAGGGTTGCTGCACTTCTGCCTCTATCAACCATAGGATCACTACTCTGCCATCAGCTATAGGATTGATGCTCTCATGCCTCTGCTATGGTTGATGGCAGAGGGAGGAGAGTGTCATCCCATGGTTTATGGTAAAGGCAGGAGAACAGCAGTCCTATGGCAAATGGATCCAGTGTATTAGTCTGATGACAGATTTGGAGTCAGAAAGGACAGTTTCCCCTAAGGTGAGGACATATTATGACTCCTACCTCATGGGTGTTGTTGCTCTCCCTGTGACAGAAGAGTGAAATGGATGGACTCATGTCCTTCCTATATTATCATCCTCCCCCGATCAGCATCTCACCTGGCTCCTCTCTGGCGGACATGTTACACTCTTTCCTCCATGTGACCCCCACTTCTCTTTATTTTGAGTGGTCGCTGCCTGAAGATGATCCTGAGGGTAACACAATACACAAAGTTATCCTATATCAAGCCACAACTGCCAGGTCTAGAAAAGTGCAGCACCACCCAGGGGGCCCACACCGACAGAACACAGGGGGCCGCACCAACAGGACAAAGGGGGCCCGCACCGACAGAACACAGCTGAGGCCCTGATTACCACCAAGCGGTCGGTCCAAAGACGTAGCCAGTCTCCGCAGATTGCCCTCAGAGCTTCTCTTTTGTTTTCGGCCTCATCCCAGCTGTCCCAGGAATTGCACTTCTGGACTATAAACCCCCGGGGGTCATGAACCCCAAACTCATGGAGAAGAGTGATGACCTGTTCCCTGCAGATAAAAGAGGGAGACTGCGGCTCAATATTCATAACAAGGATAAATCGAAGACTCTAAAGAGGTACCAAATGGTTTAAAAACTCTATAATCCATATAAAGAAGTAAAGACAGAAGTTAGTGACAGGGACAGAGACATCTGCCGGAACACTCCTCCAAAGCGAACAACAGATACAGGCTCACAGCATAGCCCTGGGTCTCTACACTCACCAGGACTGCATATAGTACCCACTCACAGCTCCAGGGCCCCTCCACCCACCAGGACCACACACACTTCCCACACATAATGCCAGGGCCCCTCCACCCAACAAGCCACACATCCTTCCCACACATAGTGCATGGGCCCCTCCACCCACCAGGACCACACATCCTCCCCACATATAGAGCCAGGGTCAATCCACCCAACAGGACCGCACATCCTCTCCACACAAAGCTCCAGGGCACTTACCAGGACAGCATATTTAACACACACACACAGTTCCAGGGCCCTTCCACCCAACAGGACCACACATCCCCCCAGCAAATAGTGCCAGGGCCACGGCAGCCAACAGGATTCAACATCCTCCCCACAAAAAGCACCAGGGCCCCCAACACTCATCAGGACCGCATATTCTACCCATACACAGCTCAGGGCTCTCCACACAAAGCCCCAGGGCCCTATTACTTACCAGGGCAGCATATTTAACCCACACATAGCTCCAGGGCCCCTCCACTGATCAGGACCACACATCCTCCCCACACAAAGCCAAGAGCTCCTCCCCCACCAGGACTGCATATTCCCCCCCAACCTCCCCTGCCTACCAGGATTGTACATCCTTTCCACACAGAGCCCCAGGGCCCCTCCACCCACCAGGATTCTACATCAACTTCACATACAGCCCCAGAGCCCCTCCACCCACCAGGATTCTACATCCTCCCCACACACAGCCCAGGGCTCTACCAACCACCCGGACCGTACATCCGGCCCACACACAGCCCGGGCTCTACCAACCACCCGGACCGTACATCCGGCCCACACACAGCCCCGGGGCCCCTTCACCGATCGAGATTCTACATCCTCCCCACACAGGATGTCAGCAATAGGGAGAGAATCCTTAAATCCTCTGAATGTGCACAGATATTAACACAAAGATGGTGGAGACTTCCATGGGTTTCTGGAGTTTTTGGGCTTTATACAAGCACTTATGTATCAGGTGATACTGTAAGTGTGGGGGGATAAGAACACCCGAGGATGCACCTACTTGTGCAGGGCCTGGAGCTGCACACACTTCACCAGCAGCTCCACAATCAGCTCCTCACTCCTCCGGGACAGATCGCCCATGAAGCGCAGACAGAGGCAGACAAACTCTGGCTCCTCAGACACCTGGAGAAAGACAATGGTGAGCAATACATGTGGCCATTGAGCGGGCATGTAGGTAAAGGAGAAAGGCTGCTGTTTAGGGTTCAGCTGCAGGGATAGGGTGCATGGTTGTGTGGATAGAACGGTTGGGGTACAGGGTGGAGTTTATAAGATGGTAAAGGTGCAGGGTTAGGACTGTTAGGGTACAGAGTTGGGTGAAAAGGATGGTTAAAGTACAATTATGGGTGCAAGGTTAGGTACAGGGTTGGGTGTATAGGATGGTAAGGGTGCAGGGTTGGGTGGATAGGACTGTTGGGGTACAGGGTTGGGTAGATGGGACAGTTGGCGTACAGGGTATGGTGGATGGGATCGTTTGAGTGCAATGTTGGGTGGAGAGGGCGATTTTAAGGCAAGACAAGACGCTCATATGCTTTTAACTACTTTTACTGAACTCAGCAGCAAATAGATACTGTATGTATTAGAGAAAACATTTTTTATATATTAAGTGCATATAAACGTAGTATCTAGGATGCAACCTAGTGTGATATAGTAGTACAACCAATCAGTCCACAGCTTATGTTATAAAGGTAACCGACATCCAGGTAACTTCCTTCTTTGCTGCTCAGCAGTACTGTTAAGATAAGTATAACTGCTCCTCATATATATACTTCTTATAATAAATCCTTTTATAAGAATTTGCTTTTATTTTCCAGAATATATTTGTATTTCTTATTTAATTTATATTTATTATCGTTTATATTTATTGTCTTATTCTCCATATTTTCCATATTCCCCTCTGTTTTATTTTCCTTTTCCTTACCTTCATATATTCCTATTACAATTCTTATATTTGCACATTTTTTTCCCCTTTTCAGATTTTTCTTTCAATTTCGCCATATTCTTTCAATTACACATTCTTTCCATCTTAAAATTACCTCTTTACTTTCACACTATCTTCATTTCATTGGCACCTCTTAGAGGCAGATGAAGAAATAAAAGAAATAGCAGTAAGGAAACCTCTAGTCACTTACAAAAAAAACCCCAAGACAATAGGATTAAGAAAAAAAGATCAGACGAGTAAAAAAAACACATGGCTGGGAGACTTAATACCGCAAGGTAATTATAGCTCCAGGTATTGTAATTACTGTGAATATATGATAGCAACGAAAAATCTACGAATAGGTCCGATATTTCATACAGTAAAACATTTAATTACCGTACATGTCGATCAAAAAACAATGTCTATGCGACATTCTGCCCATGCAATTTCTTTTATGTGGGAAAAACGAAAAGACAACTCTTCAAACGAATTTGAGAACATTTCTACTCAATACGCACAGGAAAGAATGGTGTCCCTCGTTTATTATCCCACATGAAAGAGAAGCATAATAATAACCTAGAGGTCCTGCGTTTTATTGGGCTTGTAAAAGTAGAAAATATAGCAGGAGAAAGGAAAGACATTCCGCTCCTGAAAAATGAAACAAAATGGATTATACGCACCAATGCAATGGGACCTCAGGGGTTAAATGAGAGGACGGACCTCGCTGTGTGCTTCTGATTTCTAAGAACACCCATCTAATACGTTGGTGATTGGTGAATGTGTCTCACTTACCTGTATATCGGGGAAGCAGTTCCAGTAGGTAGTATGGCCGGATGAAGCCCTATACTTAGTGCGAAACGGAGCTTGTTGCCGCTTGTACCCCCCGCTCCTTCCCTCTCCCCTATGTCTTGATGTGAGTATTTATGCAATAAAGCAAGAAGACGAACATGGTGAGTGGCCGTTTTTTTCTTTTCTTCACATAAATCTATCTTCATTTCACTTACCCGCTTCGTCTCCACATCCTGGATCTTTCCAAAATACTTTAAAGGGGTTATCCAGGAAAATACTTTTCTTTTACACACACACATATATATATATATATATATATATATATATATATATCAACTGGCTCCAGAAAGTTAAACAGATTTGTAAATTACTTCTATTAAAAAATATTAATCCTTTCAGTACTTATGAGCTGCTGAAGTTGACTTGTTCTTTTCTGTCTAAGTGCTCTCTGATGACACGTGTCTCGGGAACTGCCCAGTTTAGAAGCAAATCCCCATAGCAAATCTCTCCTACTCTGTGCAGTTCCCGAGACAAGCAGAGATATCAGCAGAGAGCACTGTTGCCAGACAGAAAACAACAACTCAACTTCAGCAGCTGATAATTATTGAAATGATTAGGATTTTTAAATAGAAGCAATTTACAAATCTGTTTAACTTTCTGGAGCCAGTTGATATAAAAAAAAAGTTTTTTTCCTAGAATACCCCTTTAACTGCGCTCCGCCGTTCACCCGTTTTCTCCTTTTTTTTGCTGCGTCACAGGCGCCATCTTAATTCTCCGAGAGACATCGGTCGTTAAGCTCTCGCGAGAACTCCTGACAGCGAGATGATCTCCTGTCAGGCGTAGGCGGGATTCAGACACTCTCCTCAGAGTATCGGAGCCGGCCGGTCACGCTACTTTGTTGCTCATATCCTTCTACTATTTAGGTTTTTTCCTCACCAAATAAAATGTATTTTCTTTTACAGATGGTCATATACTGCCACCTTGTGGTTTTTACTCATAAGTGACTAATATTCTGTGTAAACTTTATATATTTTATTATAAATTTAAATATATTAATTATTCAATACATTATTTTCTTAAAGTTATTTTATTCAAATTAATTATTTATTAACATTATTTAATTAATTTATTACTTTTATTAGATATTTACCTTAATTAAAATTTTACTCAGGATATATAGACCCAATTTTCTCCCATTACATATTCCCTCATTATATATTACTATGTCTGAGGACAATTATGGAAAGGACAAAGATCCTGCTTCCCAGGATCACTTACAATCCATGGTGGACGCCTCTGTGAATAAGTCTGTCCACTCTGCTGTACAATCAGCAGTATCTATATTATAGGAATCAATCTCAAAGTCTATTTCCATTGCATTACAAAATATCAATCCCCAAGATTCTGGAGTTAGTCAACCCATAACTCCTTTGGACCAAAGAATCTTTTTCTGACCTTGCCAGAGGACTACAAGGTCCAGGCAAAGAGTAAAAAGTGCCATATTTCTTGTGGCCATTATTCCACTAAAATCCCCAAACTTCATTCTGGAGTCCACCAAAATGTTTCTAAACCTCAAACTTCTGTTCCTCAAATTGCAAGTGGTTTTAACCCACCACACGTTATACCCTCTGCCCGAGAGGAGGTCCAATCTTTTAGGGCTAAAAAATCCACATACAGATCAAAGCCTGACTCCTTCAGAGACACTTCCTCCGACGAATCAGTAGATTCGGATATTCAGGATGTGGAGGATATAACCTATGTTTCTGAGGAAAGTGGTGATTACAACAAGGACCCTGTGACACAGGACGACACTAATGTGGATAATTCTGAAGACCCCTTTTTTGACCCTTCCCTGATCTACCATCCTCGTTCTGGGGAATGGCTGCCAGATCCCAAAGTGGCAGAATATATGGCCACATGGGTCAATAAAGGTCTGGACAGATCCTCCAGAAATAAGCTCAAAGCAGAATGTCCTCGCCCAACTTTATCCCATAAATTTTCTGCTACAGAACTAGAACCCCTTCTGACAAAATTTCTATTCAGAACAGGGAAATATCCCAAAAAGGGGTTGATAGAAGCTTTAAAGCTTGTCAGGACAAGCTGATGAACCAATTAGGTCCCATCACCAAAATTTTCGATTTAGCTGAGGATGCTTCAAAATCTAATACCCCTGTTGACACCGAGACCCTTAAAAGGTTGGGACCAAAGAACAGTATGCCTTTTTGGCAATGCCAATTCGGCACTTTCTACTGAACGGAAACGTTCTATTTTGATGAAGATTGACCCCCAACTGACAAACCTGGCTTCTACTGAACCTCCCAATCCCACTAAAGGTTTATTGTTTGGGGACAAATTTATTTGTGAAAAATGAATAAATACGTAGGCCTTTTCTCTTCACTGAGCAAGGCATCAAATATCTATGAAAAAGGTATTCTCCCTAAAATTTTTTGGGAAGGCCAGAAGAGGATGGAGCCACTTTCCGGCCGGGCAACCCAACCTAGACCACAATATAGAGGCTCCTATCCTCCTTCACAACCCCAATTTGCTGGACCCTCCTCCATTCCCCCACCTTTCTTCCCATACAGGGGCAGACCGTGGCGCTCCGGAGGCCAAAGAGGGTACCCACGTTCCAGACCACCTACAGGTAAGTCCAACCATATATTCTTCCCTTCCCCTTATCCCCTTACACCCTTCACTTCAATTCCCTGGTTGGACTTGATGGACGTATGTCTTTTTTCAACCATACTAACTATGTAACTATACTATCCCTTTGGGAGGAAGACTCCGACATTTTTCAAATACGATTACATCTGACTCATGGATTTAAAACACTGTCATGGGTTATCAAATAGAATTTGTTGCTCCTCCCATCTAATTTTCTCTTCCTCCTCCCATTAAATTTTCCGTCGGACAAGAATCTTATAGATCTAGAAGTAAAAGAATTTCTTTCAAAGAAGGCAATTGTCCCTGTACCCATAAGTATCTTTTGATGATGGTAAGGCCTAGAGAACTATTAATCTTTACCGTTCTGCAATTTCGTCGAAACATTTTCCTATCGATTCTATACCCATCGGCAAACACCCTTTAGTTTGTCAATTACTCAAAGGCATTCGCTTCAGACGTCCTCCTTTGCCCAGATATTCTTCAACTTGGGATGTCAATCTTATCCTGAATATGTTCACCTCTTGGGATGACAATGACTCATTGTCTCTAAAACTTCTCTCTTTCAAACTCACAGTTCTCCTCTGTCTCATTTCAATTAAATGAGTTTCTGACGTCAGATCTCTGGATATTTCCCACAGGCAATTTACTCCTCAAGGAGTTCTATTCTCTATCTTCTGTCGTACCAAGACTAATCTCCATTCGTTATTTATCCCTCTTTTCCTTATCATAATAAACTATGTGTAGTTCGCTGTCTTCGTGCGTATGAATCTAGAACCGAATCCATTAGGCTTTCATCTTCTTCCCAACTGCTTATTTCATTCTGCAAACCTCATGCTCCTGTTTCTTCACCCACTCTCGCTAGATGGGTTAGACAAGCCATGGCTATGGCTGGTATTGATATCTCCAAATTTGGCGCTCACTCTACCAGAGGAGCCGTATCTTCCAAACTCTTCCAATCCGGCACTTCTCTCTCTGACCTATTGAAAGCTGCCAATTGGTCCTCTGATTCTACTTTTAAAACTTTTTATTTCAAACCTGAATCCCATGTTCCTATGGTTCTGTTATAAATTCACTTTTATGTGTATTTTACTTTATTTTATGTTATTTATATATGCCTAGCTTCAACTAGCATAGTAGGAGCGTCTTGTCTTGCCTTAAAATTGGGAATTTTCCTATCCTTGGTGACAGAAAATTTAGATTTTAATAAAGACAAGATGCGGGTATTATCCCCCCTCTGTTTTCTGAACCCATCCCTATAATTTTCTATTTTCTTTGTTCCAACAGCTCAACAGCTGAACGATTCCATAGTGTGTGATGATTCTGAGGATGTGGAATCACTGTGGGTAGAATTACAAAAGGAGGGAAATACTGAAAAAATATTTGGTGTAATCTACAGACCCCCTAATATCACTGAAGAGATAGAAGGTCGGCTGTATAAACAAATAGAGAGGGCCGCCCGGGCAGGTACAGTGGTAATAATGGGAGATTTTAACTATCCAGATATAGATTGGGGCCGGGGGCTGGCTAAAACTACAAAGGGGAGAAAATTCCTAAATTTATTGCAGGATAATTTTATGGGCCAGTTTGTGGAGGACCCAATAAGAAGTGATGCCTTGTGGGATCTGATCATTTTCAACAACGCAGAGCTGGTTGGTAATGTAACTGTGAGGGAAAACCTTGGGAATAGCGACCACAATATAGTTACTTTTCAGTTAAAATGTAGAAAACAAAGACAGGCGGGGAAAGCAAAAACATATAACTTTAAAAAGGCATATTTCCCTGGGCTGAGATCTGCACTACAGGACATAGACTGGGGGGAGGGGTTCTCAAATACTGATACAGAAGGGAAATGGGACATCTTTATATCAACTCTAAATAACTATACAGCTAAATATATACCAAAGGGGAACAAATATAAACCATTAAAACTAAATCCTACATGGCTGACAAATGATGTTAAAAGAGCAATAAACAACAAAAAAATAGCCTTCAAAAAATTCAAATCTGATGGGTCAGCGATAACATTTAAAGAGTACAAGGAGCTTAATAAAATCTGTAAAAATGTAATAAAAACAGCAAAAATTCAAAATGAGAGACAGGTGGCCAAAGAAAGCAAAACTAATCCTAAATATTTTTTTAGATATATAAATACAAAAAAACCAAGGACAGAGCATGTAGGACCCCTTAATAATGATAATGGGGAGGTTGTCACGGGCGATCAAGAGAAGGCGGAGCTACTGAATGGGTTCTTTAGTTCTGTTTACACTATGGAAAAAGGAGCTGACATTGGACAGGTCAGTGCTGGTAACACATCATGTACAGGTCAGTGCTGGTAACACATCATGTACAGGTCAGTGCTGGTAACACATCATGTACAGGTCAGTGCTGGTAACACATCATGTATAGGTCAGTGCTGGTAACACATCATGTAATGTACTGAACTGGCTTAATGTAGAGATGGTACAAGGTAAGTTAAGTAATATAAATGTAAGCAAATCTCCAGGGCCAGATGGATACACCCAAGAGTTCTTAGAGAGGTAAGTTCAGTAATATCTGTACCCCTGTTCATGATATTTAGAGATTCTCTGGTGTCTGGTATTGTGCCAAGGGACTGGCGCAAGGCTAATGTGGTACCAATCTTCAAGAAGGGCTTGTCACGATTCGGCTTCCAGGTAGTGGATCCTCTGTGTCAGCGAGGGATTGGCGTGGACCGTGCTAGTGGACCGGTTCTAAGAGGCTACTGGTTTTCACCAGAGCCCGCCGCAAAGCGGGATGGTCTTGCTGCGGCAGTAGCAACCAGGTCGTATCCACTAGCAACGGCTCTACCTCGCTGACTGCTGAGAAGGCGTGGGACAGAAGGACTAGGCAGAGGCAAGGTCAGACGTAGCAGAAGGTCGGGGGCAGGCGGCAAGGTTCGTAGTCAGGATGGGTAGCAGAAGTTCAGGTACACAGGCTTTGGACACACTAAAACGCTTTCACTGGCACAAGGCAACAAGATCCGGCCAGGGAGTGCATGGGAGGAGGTCAGATAAAGGCAGGGAGCAGATGGAAGCCAATTAAGCTAATTGGGCCAGGCACCAATCATTGGTGCACTGGCCCTTTAAGTCTCAGAGAGCTGGCGCGCGCGCGCCCTAGAGAGCGGAGCCGCGCGCGCCAGCACATGACAGCAGGGGACCGGGACGGGTAAGTGACCTGGGATGCGATTCGCGAGCGGGCGCGTCCCGCTGTGCGAATCGCATCCCCAACGGCCATGACAGTGCAGCGCTCCCGGTCAGCGGAACTGACCGGGGCGCTGCAGGGAAAAAGACGCCGTGAGCGCTCCGGGGAGGAGCGGGGACCCGGAGCGCTAGGCGTAACAGTACCCCCCCCCTTAGGTCTCCCCTTTTTTTTGTCCGGTAACTGCCTCCCCTGGAATGAGGACACCGGGAAAGAATGCGGGGCTTCCTCAACGGGAGGCAGTACAGCAGGAGTTGGAATGGGGAGGGAGGGCAGAGGGTGAAGTTTGGCACGGGGCAGGGAGACACAAGGACGGGAGCCATGAGGGGACACAGAGGCTTGCCTGATGGAACTGGGAGGGGGGGAGAGGCACTTCCTGTGGCAGGCAGAGTCCCAGTTCTTTATCTCCCCGGTGGTCCAATCAAGGGTGGGGGAATGAAGCCGGAGCCATGGCAGACCGAGGAGGACCTCAGAGGTACAGTTGGGGAGAATGAAGAACTCAATCCTTTCGTGGTGGGGTCCGATAGACATCAGGAGGGGTTCTGTGCGGTAACGCACGGTGCAGTCCAATCTGGCTCCGTTGACCGCGGAAATGTAGAGCGGCTTGACGAGACGGGTCACCGGGATGCTGAATTTATTAACACAGGACTCCAAAATAAAATTCCCGGAGGCACCAGAGTCCAAGCAGGCCACGGCTGAGATGGAGGAGTTGGCTGTAGGAGAAATCCGCACGGGCACCGTGAGACGTGGAGAAGAAGACTTAGAACCAAAAGATGCCACACCCACGTGAGCTGGGTGCGTGCGTGCGTTTCCCAGGCGTGGAGGACGGATAGGGCAATCCACCAAGAAATGCTCGGTACTGGCACAGTAAAGACAGAGATTTTCTTCTCTACGGCGATTCCTCTCTTCCTGGGTCAGGCGAGACCGATCCACTTGCATGGCCTCCTTGGCGGGAGGCCCAGGCGAAGACTGCAAAGGATGCTGTGGGAGAGGTGCCCAGAGATCTAAGTCTTTTTCCTGGCGGAGCTCTTGGTGTCGCTCAGAAAAACGCATGTCAATGCGGGTAGCCAAATGGATGAGTTCTTGGAGGTTGGCAGGAATCTCTCGTGCGGCCAGCACATCCTTGATGCGACTGGATAGGCCTTTTTTAAAGGTCGCGCAGAGAGCCTCATTATTCCAGGATAGTTCAGAAGCAAAAGTACGGAATTGTATGGCGTACTCGCCAACGGAAGAATTACCCTGGACCAGGTTCAACAGGGCAGTCTCGGCAGAAGAAGCTCGGGCTGGCTCCTCGAAGACACTCCGGAGTTCAGCGAAGAAGGCCTGGACTGTGGCTGTGGCAGGATCATTGCGGTCCCAGAGCGGTGTGGCCCAAGACAAGGCCTTTCCTGAAAGAAGGCTTACTACGAACGCCACCTTAGACCGTTCTGAAGGAAACAAGTCCGACAACATCTCCATATGCAGGGAACACTGAGACAAAAATCCACGGCAGAGTTTAGAGTCCCCATCAAATTTGTCCGGCAGGGACAAGCGGAGGTTAGGAGCGGCCACTCGCTGCGGAGGAGGTGCAGGAGCTGGCGGAGGAGATGGTTGCTGCTGTAGCAGAGGCAGAAGTTGCTGTAACATGGCGGTCAACTGCGACAGCTGCTGTCCTTGTTGGGCAATCTGCTGCGATTGCTGAGCGACCACCGTGGGAAGATCAGCGAGACTTGGCAGCGGCACCTCAGCGGGATCCATGGCCGGATCTACTGTCACGATTCGGCTTCCAGGTAGTGGATCCTCTGTGTCAGCGAGGGATTGGCGTGGACCGTGCTAGTGGACCGGTTCTAAGAGGCTACTGGTTTTCACCAGAGCCCGCCGCAAAGCGGGATGGTCTTGCTGCGGCAGTAGCAACCAGGTCGTATCCACTAGCAACGGCTCTACCTCGCTGACTGCTGAGAAGGCGTGGGACAGAAGGACTAGGCAGAGGCAAGGTCAGACGTAGCAGAAGGTCGGGGGCAGGCGGCAAGGTTCGTAGTCAGGATGGGTAGCAGAAGTTCAGGTACACAGGCTTTGGACACACTAAAACGCTTTCACTGGCACAAGGCAACAAGATCCGGCCAGGGAGTGCATGGGAGGAGGTCAGATAAAGGCAGGGAGCAGATGGAAGCCAATTAAGCTAATTGGGCCAGGCACCAATCATTGGTGCACTGGCCCTTTAAGTCTCAGAGAGCTGGCGCGCGCGCGCCCTAGAGAGCGGAGCCGCGCGCGCCAGCACATGACAGCAGGGGACCGGGACGGGTAAGTGACCTGGGATGCGATTCGCGAGCGGGCGCGTCCCGCTGTGCGAATCGCATCCCCAACGGCCATGACAGTGCAGCGCTCCCGGTCAGCGGGACTGACCGGGGCGCTGCAGGGAAAAAGACGCCGTGAGCGCTCCGGGGAGGAGCGGGGACCCGGAGCGCTAGGCGTAACAGGGCTCTAGGTCTTTGCCAGGCAATTATAGACCAGTAAGTCTAACGTGCATTGTGGGTAAATTGTTTGAAGGACTTATAAGGGATTACATACAGGAATACATAGGGGATAATAGTATTATAAGTGATAGCCAGCATGGGTTTACTAAGGATAGAAGTTGTCAAACCAATCTAATTTGCTTTTATGAAGAGGTGAATAGAAGCCTTGACAGAGGAATGGCTGTGGATATAGTGTTTCTGGATTTTGCCAAAGTGTTTGATACTGTCCCTCACAGACGTCTGACAGGTAAGTTAAGGTCCTTGGGCTTGGAAACTTTAGTTTGTAACTGGATTGAACACTGGCTCATGGATCGTACCCAGAGAGTGGTGGTCAATGATTCGTACTCGGATTGGTCCCCGGTAATTAGTGGTGACCCCAAGGTTCAGTACTGGGCCCGCTGTTGTTTAATTTATTTATCAATGATATAGAGGATGGTATTAACAGCTCTGCTTCTATCTTTGCAGATGACACCAAGCTTTGTAGCATGGTACAGTCTATAGAGAATGTGTATATAGAGGGGGGCTGTGTATATAGAGGGGGGCTGTGTATATAGAGGGGGGGCTGTGTATATAGAGGGGGGGCTGTGTATATAGAGGATGTGCATAAGTCACAAGACGACTTGGATAGACTAAGTGTCTCGGCCTCCACTTGGCAAATGAGGTTCAATGTGGATAAATGTAAAGTTATGCATCTGGGTACTAATAACCTGCAGCGTCTTATGTCTTAGGGGGGCTGTGTATATAGAGGGGGGCTGTGTATATAGAGGGGGGCTGTGTATATAGAGGGGGGCTGTGTATATAGAGGGGGGGGCTGTGTATATAGAGGGGGGCTGTGTATATAGAGGATGTGCATAAGTCACAAGACGACTTGGATAGACTAAGTGTCTGGGCCTCCACTTGGCAAATGAGGTTCAATGTGGATAAATGTAAAGTTATGCATCTGGGTACTAATAACCTGCAGCGTCTTATGTCTTAGGGGGGCTGTGTATATAGAGGGGGGCTGTGTATATAGAGGGGGGGCTGTGTATATAGAGGGGGTTGTGTATACTAATAACATGCAGCATCAGATATCTTAGGGGGGATTAAACTGGCAGAGTCACTGGTAGAGAAGGATCTGGGTGACTTGTAGATCACAGACTACAGAATAGCACAATGTCAGGCTGCTGCTTCCAAGGCCGGCAGGATATTGTCATGTATCAAAAGAGGCATGGACTCAAGGGACAGGGACATAATACTCCCCCTTTATAAAGCATTGGTACGGCCTCACCTGGAATATGCTGTTCAGTTTTGGTCGCCTGTTCATAAAAGGGACACTGCGGAGTTGGAAAGGGTGCAGAGACGCGCGACTAAACTAATATGGGGCCTGGAACATCTTAGCTATGAGGAGCGATTAAAGGAGTTACAATTGTTTAGTCTTGAGAAGAGACGTTTAAGGGGGATATGATAAACGTATATAAGTATATAAATGGCCCATACAAAAAATATGGAGAAAAACTGTTCCAGGTTAAACCCCCCCAAAGGACGAGGGGGCACTCCCTCCGTCTGGAGAAGAAAAGGTTTAGTCTAAAGGGGCGACACGCCTTCTTTACCGTGAGGACTGTGAATTTATGGAACGGTCTACCTCAGGAACTGGTCACAGCTGGAAAAATTAACAGCTTTAAAACGGGGTTAGATACATTCCTGGAACAAAATAACATTAATGCTTATGAAGAAATATAAAATCCCTTCCCTTCCCCTTATCCCCTTACACCCTTCCCTTCAACTCCCTGGTTGGACTTGATGGACGTCTGTCTTTTTTCAACCATACTAACTATGTAACTATGTAACAATGAGGCTACAATGAATTTTATCTTATGGATTCTTTGAGAAACTCACCTTCTCCGCTCCCAGAGGTTTCTTCACCGTTTTTCTATGAATTCTTCATTCACGTTATTGTTTTTCTTCTACCAGTTCACAGCAAAGAAGAAAGAAGTTACCTGGATGTCGGTTACTTTTATAACATACGCTGTGGACTGATTGTTTGTACTACTATATCACACTTGGTTGCATCCTAGATACTACGTTTATACGCACTTCATATATATATATATATATATATAAAAAAAAAAAATTCTGTAATACATACAGTATCTATTTGCTGCTGAGTTCAGTAAAAGAAGTTAAAAGCATAATACTCGCGTCTTGCCTTTATTAAAATCTACATTTTCCATCACCAAGGATAGGAAAATTCCCAATTATGGTACAGGATTGAGTGAATAGGACAGCTGAGGTGCAGGGTTGGGAGGATAGAACAGTTTGGATGCAGCCTTGGGCAGATAGGATGGTTAGGTGAAGGATTGCAGGGATAGGACAGTTATGGTGCAGTTTTTGGTGGCTAAGACAGTTGAGATGCAGAGTTGGGGTGGGTTGCATAGTTAGGGTGAAGGGCCAGGGTAGGTCAGTGAACAGGAGGATTAGGGTCAGGGTCTGGTCTGTTAGTTTACCATCAGATCTGTTTGCCTGCTGATGACGTCTCTGAGGGTCTGGTAGACACGCTGGGGATATCTCAGGTGCCCTTGTTGGTGGAGAGTTTGCAGAGCGTGGAGAAGCTGAGTGCACACTGGTGGTTCAGCCTGGAGAAATGCCTGCAGGAGGCGAAACTCAAAGTCTGGATATTGTGCCTGCAACGGGTAAATGAGATAAACACTGGATGAATGGCTGCCAGGACCTGACCTCGCGAGCTGCAGCCTTACCATTACAACGGCCACCACACTGAGGATTTTCTGCATAGATTTATGGGTAGAACAGAAGTGTATGAGCCAAACAGGCTGAGATCACCCTGTATAATTGGGCAAGCGATCAGATGAGAAACGCTCGTTCATTGGGTGTTACTATAGTTTTTACCTGTCAAAAAATCATTGACTGTTGGTCGCACATTTCAGGATTATTGGGAATACGCAGCCTTCAAGTGATGGCAGCAAAGGGCCGCACAAACAATCCAGTGATCAGTCCTCCCTGAATGACACTCATGCCACAGGGCCCATAGACAACAGAGCAGCTCCACTTCCCTCTGTACACTGAGCAACACGACATATCTGTACAGCGAGCAACACGACATATCTGTACACCCAGCTACACGACATATCTGTACACCCAGCTACACGACATATCTGTACATCCAGCTACACGACATATCTGTACACCCAGCTCCACTTCCCTCTGTACAGCGAGCAACACGGCATATCTGTACACCCAGCTACACGACATATCTGTACACCCAGCTACACGACATATCTGTACACCCAGCTACACGACATATCTGTACATCCAGCTACACGACATATCTGTACACCCAGCTACACGACATATCTGTACACCCAGCTACACGACATATCTGTACACCCAGCTACACGACATATCTGTACACCCAGCTACACGACATATCTGTACACCCAGCAACACGGCATATCTGTACACTGAGCAACACGACATATCTGTACATGAGCAACACGACATATCTGTACAGCGAGCAACACGACATATCTGTACATGAGCAACACGACATATCTGTACAGCGAGCAACACGACATATCTGTACACCCAGCTACACGACATATCTGTACACCCAGCAACACGGCATATCTGTACACCCAGCTAGAAGACATATCTGTACACCCAGCTACACGACATATCTGTACACCCAGCTACACGACATATCTGTACACCCAGCTAGAAGACATGTCTGTACACCCAGCTACACGACATATCTGTACACCCAGCTACACGACATATCTGTACACCCAGCTACACGACATATCTGTACACCCAGCTACACGACATATCTGTACACCCAGCAACACGGCATATCTGTACACCCAGCTAGAATACATATCTGTACACCCAGCTACACGACATATCTGTACACCCAGCTACACGACATATCTGTACACCCAGCTACACGACATATCTGTACACCCAGCTACAAGGCATACCTGTACACCCAGCAACACGACATACCTGTACACCCAGCAACATGGCATACCTGTACACCCAGCTACACGGCATACCTGTACACCCAGCTACACGGCATACCTGTACACCCAGCTACATGGCATACCTGTACACCCAGCTACACGACATACCTGTACACCCAGCTACACGACATACCTGTACACCCAGCTACACGGCATACCTTTCCACCCAGCAACACGGCATACCTGTCCACCCAGCAACACGGCATACCTGTCCACCCAGCAACACGGCATACCTGTCCACCCAGCTACACGGCATACCTGTACACCCAGCTACACGACATACCTGAACACCCAGCTACACGACATACCTGTACACCCAGCTACACGACATACCTGTACACCCAGCTACACGACATATCTGTATACTGAGCCCCCATAACCTAATTAAAACTGCCATCAAAGAACATTCCATGGATAAAATAAATGAAGCCAGATAATAATAGAGATACTTCATATGGGGTCAGATACCTCAGCGACAGGAAGAACAAGGGAGAACCAGCTCTGATCCTGGAATTGGAGAATGAAGGACGGGACCCTGGGGCCCTCTGACTTCTCGGGGCTCCTCACAGGCGGCTCTTCTTCTTCACAGGTTACAGATAATGAAGGACATGGCTTGTCCACAACGTCTGCAGGAGGAGACAGAAGAGGACGTGGCGGAGGAAACTGCACAGGAACGAAGGGCTTTGGGAAACTCTAACAAAATCAAAGGTAAAGGTATAAGAGATTAATGGGAGGGACTAGTGAGGACCCCGCAGTCATGGAGTACAATATCAGAGGAAGCTGGAGAGTCCTCAAAAATTATTTAGGGAATTAATCTTCCAGTATCATGTACCATACACGAGGGAGACCGCGGGAGCTAAGGGATGGAAACTATGACTCAAGATCTGTAATAGGAAGGAGAAGTTTGGGTTCATGGGGTAATGGGCCAACTTCTCCGATGGCTACAGGCTCTACAGTAGTGATGGGTCGCACCTGAATGGGGAGAAGATGGCAGTGCCAGGGGAGGACATGAATAATCTCTATAGACTCTATAGACATGACTGGGGGGTGATGATCTCTATAGACATGACTGGATGATGATGATCTCTATAGACATGACTGGATGATGATGATCTCTATAGACATGACTGGATGATGATGATCTCTATAGACATGACTGGATGATGATGATCTCTATAGACATGATTGGAAGATGATCTCTATAGAGATCATCATCATCATGCAGTCATGTCTATAGTGATCATCATCATCATCCAGTCATGTCTTTAGAGAACATCATCATCCAGTCATGTCTATAGAGATCATCATCCAGTCATGTCTATAGAGATCATCATCATCATGCAGTCATGTCTATAGAGACCATCATCATCATCCAGTCATGTCTATAGAGATCATCATCCAGTCATGTCTATAGTGATCATCATCATCCAGTCATGTCTTTAGAGAACATCATCATCCAGTCATGTCTATAGAGATCATCATCCAGTCATGTCTATAGAGATCATCATCATCATGCAGTCATGTCTATAGAGATCATCATCATCATCATCCAGTCATGTCTATAGAGATCATCATCATCCAGTCATGTCTATAGAGATCATCATCATCATCCAGTCATGTCTATAGAGATCATCATCATCACGCAGTCATGTGTATAGAGATCATCATCATCATCCAGTCATGTCTATAGAGATCATCATCATCACGCAGTCATGTCTATAGTGATCATCATCATCCAGTCATGTCTTTAGAGAACATCATCACCCAGTCATGTCTATAGACATGACTGGATGATGATCTCTATAGACATGACTGCGTGATGATGATGATGATCACTATAGACATGAATGGATGATGATGATGATGATCTCTATAGACATGACTGGATGATGATGATGATGATCTCTATAGACATGACTGGATGATGATGATGATCTCTATAGACATGACTGGATGATGATGATCTCTATAGACATGACTGCGTGATGATGATGATGATCACTATAGACATGAATGGATGATGATGATGATGATCTCTATAGACATGACTGGATGATGATCATGATCTCTATAGACATGACTGGATGATGATGATGATCTCTATAGACATGACTGCGTGATGATGATGATCTCTATAGACATGACTGGATGATGATGATGATCTCTATAGACATGACTGCGTGATGATGATGATCTCTAGAGATCATCATCATCATCATCCAGTCATGTCTATAGAGATCATCATCATCATCATCATCCATTCATGTCTATAGTGATCATCATCATCATCACGCAGTCATATCTATAGAGATCATCATCCAGTCATGTCTATAGACATGACTGGGTGATGATGTTCTCTAAAGACATGACTGGATGATGATGATCACTATAGACATAACTGCATGATGATGATGATCACTATAGACATGACTGCATGATGATGATGATCTCTATAGACATGACTGGATGATGATGATGATCACTATAGACATGACTGCATGATGATGATGATCTCTATAGACATGACTGGATGATGATGATGATCTCTATAGACATGACTGGATGATGATGAACTCTATAGACATGACTGGATGATGATGAACTCTATAGACATGACTGGATGATGATGAACTCTATAGACATGATCTCTATAGACATGACTGGATGATGATGATCTCTATAGACATGACTGGATGATGATGAACTCTATAGACATGACTGGATGATGATGAACTCTATAGACATGATCTCTATAGACATGACTGGATGATGATGATCTCTATAGACATGACTGGATGATGATGAACTCTATAGACATGACTGGATGATGATGAACTCTATAGACATGATCTCTATAGACATGACTGGATGATGATGATCTCTATAGACATGACTGGATGATGATGATCTCTATAGACATGACTGGATGATGATGATCTCTATAGACATGACTGGATGATGATGAACTCTATAGACATGACTGGATGATGATGAACTCTATAGACATGATCTCTATAGACATGACTGGATGATGATGATCTCTATAGACATGACTGGATGATGATGATCTCTATAGACATGACTGGATGATGATGATGATGATCTCTATAGACATGACTGGATGATGATGAACTCTATAGACATGACTGGATGATGATGAACTCTATAGACATGATCTCTATAGATGATGATCTCTATAGAGACCAAACACACACATATTTTGTATTGCTATAGATACAATGTCATACAGAAAGCATACATGATGAGTGACTGATGGCAGAAACATTTTATCTTAAACATGGTTCATAAAAATTCTACAACTCATGTGAAAAAAAATCTCCAAACAGATGCTGATGGTTGAGCAACATGACTGATTGCAACATGACAAAATTAGCAATTACATTAAGGGGTTAATGTGCTCTGAGTAGACCTGAATTATACGTCATAAAATGTAACTTTGGGGTGGAAATCCTAGTTGTAACATGATCTCAGGACTCATGACCACTGTCTACACTTGTAGCTCAAGATGAGGGGGCACATTGGTGGTCCAGACATTGGGGTAGAACACACAATTTCCCCAATCCAGTGGAGAATATTTTAGAGTTACCTTTTTTTGGACTGCACGTGGCCTTGGAATCCGAGACAATTTCCAGGTTTTCTACAAGAGAAAGAAATTATGTCAATTGTGTGAGTGGCTAAGGTGGGCACAATGGTGGCTAAAGTCATCACAATGGTGGCTAAGGTCGGCAAAACAGTGGCTATGGTCGGCAGAATATTGGCTATGGTCGACACAATGGTGGCTATGGTCGACATAACGGTCAGGTTAAGATAAACAGGTAAAGATAAAAAATTTTGGGTCACAGCTTTTGGTAGGAAGGAAGGGGGGGGGACCCTTTGGGTGTTTGGGGTCCTGAGATCCCTGATGATGGTCCTGCTGATATTTAAATAGGCAATTTTTGTTGCAAACCTGGGCAGACATCCCAACCATCCCTAGTGTCGTTCTAGTGACCATCCCGAGTATTGATCCAGTGACCCTTCCAAGTGTCGCTCTACTGACCATCCTAAGTATCGATCTAGTGACCATCTAGAGTGTTGTTCTAGTGACCGTCCAGAGTGTCGTTCTAGTGACCGTCCAGAGTGTCGTTCTAGTGACCGTCCAGAGTGTCGTTCTAGTGACCGTCCAGAGTGTCGTTCTAGTGACCGTCCAGAGTGTCGATCTAGTGACCGTCCATAGTGTCGATCTAGTGATCATCCATAGTGTCGATCTAGTGATCATCCCAATTATCGATCTAGTGACCATCTCGAATATCGATCTAGTGACCTTCCCAATTGTCGTTCTAGTGACCATAGCGTGTATCTAACTAGTGACCATCCCAAGTATCGAACTAGTGACCATCCCTAGTGCCATTCTAGTGACCATCCCAAGTATCAAACTAGTGACCATCCCTAGTGTCATTCTAGTGACCATCCCGAGTATCAAACTAGTGACCATCCCTAGTGTCATTCTAGTGACCATCCCGAGTATCGATCCAGCGACCTTTCCAAGTGTCGCCCCCAGTCTTGTTCTAGTGACCGACCCGAGTCTTGTTCTAGTGACCGTCCCGAGTCTTGTTCTAGTGACCGTCCCGAGTCTTGTTCTAGTGACCATCCCGAGTCTTGTTCTAGTGACCGTCCCGAGTCTTGTTCTAGTGACCGTCCCGAGTCTTGTTCTAGTGACCATCCCGAGTCTTGTTCTAGTGACCATCCCGAGTGTCAATCTAGTGACCTTCCCGAGTGTCGTTCTAGTGAGCTTCCCGAGTGTCGTTCTAGTGAGCTTCCCGAGTGTCGTTCTAGTGACCTTCCCGAGTGTCGTTCTAGTGACTGCCCCGAGTATCATTCTAGTGACCATCCCGAGTGTCGATCTAATGACCATCCCAAATATCGATCCAGTGAGCATACTGAGTGTCATTCTAGTACAAAATGCTGAGTATCCATCTAGTGACCATACTGAGTATCGATCCAGTGAGCCTCCCAAGTGTCGTTCTAGTGACCATCCTAAATCTTGTTCTAGTGGCCATGCCATACGTTGAGGCTCTCTTTCATTCTTCTGACCACCATATATAGGCACACAGCTCAGAGGTCAGTTTAAGCAGGTATCTATTTTTTCACTGGGATTTTGTTCATCCATCATCCAGTGGTTGTCAGTTCCGGGAAAACGACCCTGGCTTTGGAAGCAGAAAAAGGCTTCCTGGATATGAATCAATATCAACTTAGTCTCTGAGAGAAAGATGATAAACTCTACCCTTAGGAGTGGTGTGGCACAATCATGGGACACTGCTCTAGAAGAGATATGGCATTTCCCTTTCAAAAAAAAATAAAATTAAAAAAATCTAAAAAGGCCTGACATTAACATGATAGGGAGATGGATAAAGGGTGCGGACCACATCCTGGAGCAATGACTAGATGGGATTCTTGCCAAATACAGGGTAGCCCAAGTAATATTGGACTGCTGGAACTATAAAGGACCAGTTGGTAAAGATTTTCAATGTGAATAACTCTCATTATAAACTGGACAAGACACAGTGAGTGATAAGATCCTGAGAAATAACTGAGCCATTACCAGCAGATTATGAAGCAACAGGAGAGAAATCTGAAGGAAATGCTTAAGAAAACATTCTGTGACATCAGAATCTACACAAACTAAGCACAATATGTCCAGAAACCCAAGGTGACAGCTACCTGCAACCTATTACCAGGGAAAGGAGCTGTCAGACCTTCTGTGGCCTCCCCACTGTGGGCCCTCTGTGGTCACCCCCACTCTCTCCTAGGCCTTGGTGGATGAAGTGGACGGTTACCATGCAGATGTCCTCCTTTCCCCACAATATAGATACAGCTTCTGTGAGTTTTCTCTTAATATGACAAGAATGTGAGACCCATTTGCATGAGTTTGTCTGGCCTGTAAGAATAACAGAGGTCAATGATGATAACTGTAGGAACATTCCCTCTTGAGAACTTCCCATAGGGTGATCAGATCATCCTTGACTAAAGGTAGACCTCGACATATAAATGAATTCTATACATCACCCAATACTCCTTTATATAAAAAAAAATGCCTCATTTTTCCAAGTTCTCCTCTGAGGGGTCAAAACTTGAGGGTGGAAACTATGGAAACAACTTTTTTATGGCATAAGGCAGCTGACAAAGATGAAGGAGCCTAGTCTGGTTCTTCAAAGATGCTCTGAAAAGTAGAGTGGAAGGTAGACAAGATAGAGGACAATGCCATGGACTCTCCCAAGAGTAAAGAGATCACATACGTCATGTTGGATCAATCTAAGTACAATCAATAAGAGGTGTTAGAGCTCAGACATCAAGTGATGGCGAAGCTGGGAGACTGAGCAGAAGAACAGTCCAGAAAGCATTAAAGGACATGTAGAGATTGGCTGGACCACAAAAGTGGCAAATAAGACTACAGGGCATCCAAAATCTGACACGTAAATAATCTCCTCCTGAAGAGAACCTGAGAAATTTATTCACAGACATCCACAGTAGAGTAGACACTGCAGGCCTTGGGATATAAGGTCTGAACATCCTCCAATGATTCCCACCAAAGAACTGGATCTAAGACCTGAACATCCTCCAATGATTCTCACCACAGAACCGGATCCAAGACCTGAACATCCTCCAATGATTCTCACCACAGAACCGGATCCAAGACCTGAACATCCTCCAATGATTCTCACCACACAGCTGGATCTAAGGCCTGAACATCCTCCAAAAGATTCTCACCACAGAACCGGATCTAAAGGCCTGAACATCCTCCTATGATTCCCACCACAGAACCGGATCCAAGACCTGAATATCCTCCAATAATTCTCACCACAGAACCGGATCTAAGGCCTGAACATCCTCCAAAGATTCTCATCACAGAACTGGATCTAAGGCCTGAACATCCTCCAAAGATTCTCACCACAGAACCGAATCTAAGGCCTGAACATCCTCCAAAAGATTCTCATCACAGAACTGGATCTAAGGCCTGAACATCCTCCAATGATTCTCACCACAGAACTGAATCTAAGGCCTGAACATCCTCCAAAAGATTCTCACCACAGAACCGGATCTAAGGCCTGAACATCCTCCTATGATTCCCACCACAGAACCGGATCCAAGACCTGAATATCCTCCAATAATTCTCACCACAGAACCGGATCTAAGGCCTGAACCTCCTCCAAAGATTCTCATCACAGAACTGGATCTAAGGCCTGAACAACCTCCAAAGATTCTCACCACAGAACCGAATCTAAGGCCGGAATATCCTCCAATGATTGTCACCACAGAACTGAATCTAAGGACGGAATATCCTCCAATGATTCTAACCACAGAACTGGATCTAAGGCCTGAACATCCTCCTATGATTCCCACCACAGAACCGGATCCAAGACCTGAATATCCTCCAATAATTCTCACCACAGAACCGGATCTAAGGCCTGAACCTCCTCCAAAGATTCTCATCACAGAACTGGATCTAAGGCCTGAACAACCTCCAAAGATTCTCACCACAGAACTGAATCTAAGGCCGGAATATCCTCCAATGATTGTCACCACAGAACTGAATCTAAGGCCGGAATATCCTCCAATGATTGTCACCACAGAACTGAATCTAAGGCCGGAATATCCTCCAATGATTGTCACCACAGAACTGAATCTAAGGCCGGAATATCCTCCAATGATTCTAACCACAGAACTGGATCTAAGGCCTGAACATCCTCCTATGATTCCCACCACAGAACTGAATCTAAGGCCGGAATATCCTCCAATGATTCTCACCATAGAACTGGATCTAAGGCCTGAACCACAGAACTGGATGTAAGCCCTGAACATCCTCCAATGATTCTCACCACAGAAATGAATCTAAGGCTACTTCATAGAAGGACCGACTACTCCCCCAAAGGGGACCCACACAAGACGGGAGGACACAGGAGACAACAGCATCACAAAAATCAGCAAGAGAAAGACAGTATCTTGGCAGGATACAGCCAACAAACTTAAGTTATCAACCTTACTGACGTACAGCTCCCTCCTGAATGTCTGACTGTATTGGAAAAAGGTCTGAATTTTGGCCTAAGAGAGGAATAACATTTTTCTATTTTTGAAGAGGAATTATTTAAAGCCATAAGGAATAACTTAAAAAAATATTTTACCACTCCGCAGAAACAAAAATCAAATAAAAATAATTACACTACATAATTAGAAGGTGAATCTCAATGTGTGATTGGTCCACTTGGCTTTTGGATTATTAAAGAGGGAGACCCAATCGATTATCATGTAACCAGAGATCTTATTAATTTGATGGATGAAAAGGAAGAGGATTTTATAGGTGCTAGTGATATTAACAGTGACATGCACATTTATTTCACAAATGGAAATCCGTCCACATTTACTCCACCTACCGTGTTTCTCTGAAAATAAGACCGGGTCTTATATTAATTTTAGTCACAAAAAACACACTAGGGCTTATTTTCAGGGTAGGGCTTATTTATTTACGGTATGGGGGGCTGCAGCAGTGTGGAGGATGGGAGGCTGCAGCTTGTGTGGAGGATGGGAGGCTGCAGGAGTGTGGAGGATGGGGGGCTGCAGGAGTGTGAAGGATGGGGGGCTGCAGCAGTGTGGAGGATGGGGGGCTGCAGCAGTGTGGAGGATGGGGGGCTGCAGGAGTGTGAAGGATGGGGGGCTGCAGGAGTGTGAAGGATGGGGGGCTGCAGGAGTGTGGAGGATGGGGGGCTGCAGGAGTGTGAAGGATGGGGGGCTGCAGGAGTGTGAAGGATGGGGGGGCAGCAGCAGTGTGAAGGATGGGGGGCTGCAGGAGTGTGAAGGATGGGGGGTTGCAGGAGTGTGGAGGATGGGGGGCTGCAGGAGTGTGAAGGATGGGGGGCTGCAGGAGTGTGAAGGATGGGGGGCTGCAGGAGTGTGAAGGATGGGGGGCTGCAGGAGTGTGAAGGATGGGGGGCTGCAGGAGTGTGGAGGATGGGGGGCTGCAGGAGTGTGAAGGATGGGGGGCTGCAGCAGTGTGGAGGATGGGGGGCTGCTGGAGTGTGGAGGATGGGGGGCTGCAGGAGTGGGAAGGATGGGGGGCTGCAGGAGGATAGGGGGCATCCTCCACACTCCTGCAGCCCCCCATACTCCTTCATCCCCCCATCCTCCCCTTCCCCTGTCGTCCTCCACACTCCTACCGTACCCTACAGCAGTGTTTCCCAACCAATGTCCTCCAGCTGTTGCAAGACTACAACTCCCAGCTTGCTGGGAGTTGTAGTTTTGCAACAGCTGGAGGCACACTGGTTGGGAAACACTGCCCTACAGTGCCCCCCACCCCTCTGCCATAATAAACTTGGGTACCGGTACTCATTTCACTTTCTTACCGTACGGTACCCTGCGGCGAGATCTTCTCCTGTTGCTTAGCAGCCGGGGGCAGGGACACGTCCGTGACGTCAGCCGTGCATACGCGCCGACATTTTAGAACGTCAGCGTCCCTGCCCCGGCTGAATTACGGTAAGCTAACTTGCCGCGGGTGCCGCGGGACCAGCCAAAGGAGGCGGGGGGGGGGGGGGGGGGTTGGCCGAGGGGGGCTGTGGGGTCTGCGGGCATTACTGGGGTGGACGGGGGGATGTGGAATCTGCGGGCATTACCACACTGTGGTGGCCGGGCCGTGGTGTCGGGTCTGCGGGCATTACTGTGGCGGCTGGGGGGGGGTAGGTGTGTGGAGTCTCCGGGCATTACTGTGGTGGCCATGTGGGGTCTGCGGGCATTACTGGCGGCCTCGGTCCGCATCTTACCCCTGATTACCCCTGGACTAGGTCTTGTTTTCGGGGTAGGGCTTATATTGCAGCCCTACCCCATAATCCTGCTAGGGCTTACTTTCGGGGTAGGGTTTATTTTCAGGGAAACACTGTATCATACCAGGGAGTCCTATTGATGTATTCCATAAAGCGGTGTTGAAAGAAATACAGGCATTGAAATACCCCACAGCTGGGAGCAACTCAATGATAAGTCAACATACACCAGGCTTACAGCAGATCCTACTATTAAGATCATGGAGAAAGTCCGTACCTTATTAAGAAAACTTGTCAGTGAAAAAAACTGCAGAAAAGCTCTTGCCGATTAATCCATCCAAACCTCATATTTATATACTTCCAAAAACTCACAAGAAGAAAAATCCTCCACCTGGAAGACCAATAGTAGCAGGGATTGGTTCCCCTACCCAATTTTTATCGAGTTATATCGAATGATTGATCTCCCCCTTACTAAGAGCCATCCCTACTTTAAGGGATAGCAGTGATTTAATTACTGCATTACAGGATTTTCAATGGTGTGAAGGTTACAGCCTCTTCACCCGCATCCAGACTTTCTTGTCATCTACTGAAAAATCTATTGATTTTATCAAATTTATTGTGGAGTCTATGGAACTGGTACTTTCCAACAATTGTTTCCAGTACCATGGTGAATGGTATAAGCAAGTGTAGGGGGTCTGCGATGGGGACCCTTGTATCTTGCTCTTACGCCAATATTTTCCTAGCTATATTTGAGCAAAATTACATCTTTACACCTCTCAATCCTTTCCTCCAATACATTGTAAAAATATTGAGATTTGTGGATGATGTTTTTATCATCTGGGCAGGGACAGACAACCAATTTGAAGGATTTGTTACATATCTCAATGATATAAATATGTTCTTTACATCGGTTTTTGGAGGTAACAATTTGGAATTCCTGTACGTTAGGATCACAATAAATAATGACCAGATTCACACAGCAGGATTCATAAAGGAAACCGCTCGTAATGCTTTTCTCCATAACAAATCTTCCCACCCCGCAAAAACAAAGAACAACATTCCATATAGTCAAATGGTTCGCTTGAAGCGAATTAATAGTGACCAAGAGGTATTTAATAAACAGGTGGAAGATCTGACAGAACGGCTACTGGCAAGAGGTTACGCGTTGGACGTTATAGCACAAGCGAAGAAACGCATAGAAAAAACTCCAAAGGGATGCATTGATAAAAACAAAATCTAAAAATCAGGTAGCTCAGAAACATTCATCTAGAGCTTCATTCGTTTTCAAAAATAGCTCTATGAATAACAAAATCCAACAAGCTATCCATTCCAATTGGTACATATTACAGACTGACTCTGATATTTCAGATATTACATCTCAAAAACCAATTATCACATACATGTAACAAAACCATTTCTGATCATTTAAAAGCCAAAAAAAACAATAAAAATAACACAGGATTATTAAAATCAAACTGGTTAACCGATACTATGTGTTCCTGCTCTTTTTGCCACATGAACCTAAAAAGTTAATTCATTAGCTTGGGAAACTATACAGTATATATAAAACAACCAGTTACTTGCAGGTCAAATTATGTCATTTATTGTATGATTTGTACATGCGATTTCTTTTATTTAGGAAAAATGAAGCGCCCATTATTTCACAGAATAAAAAAATATCTTAGATCCCCAGTCACACAGAAAGGTTCCACAAGATTTATAGAACACGTGATTAATTTTCATCATGGTGATGGCTCTACATTAAAGTTTGGAGCCTTAGAAAGAATAGAAAACACTTTTCCAGGTAAAGATAGATCCCAAACTATTAAAAGAATCCAGATGGATTATACGATTACATGCATTAGGACCATTAGGTTTAAACGATAAAAATGAGTTAGGTGCATTAATATGACCCATTTCATCTTAGCTCCTGTTCACATGTAAGATCTGTTCCTCCCGAATTGTTTTTAACTCACTGGGGGAGATTTATCAAAGGATCTAGACTGGTTTTTCCTGTCTAAATTTGTCGCACAGAAAGTCGCAGTCTAAATATGTGCGACTTTTCTGCGACTTTTGCTGTAGAGGATTTTTAGAACATGATGCATGCAAGTCTATTTTAGACGGAAATGCATTGGAAAATGCATTGGTGCTGAATTTATCAAGTGCGACTTTTGTGCGACAAGTCGCATCTGCCCAAAATACGCTGAAATGTCCGACCATGTTGGAGCAGGTCTAAATGCAGTTTAAGCTGTAGACCCTGAAGTCTGAGCACAGAATTTATCAAGGGCTGTGAGACCTATAGACAGGAGACAACCACATACACTGGTCTATAAGCATGCCCAGAATAGACTAGATTAGGAAATCTCCCCCACTGTTTTTTGAGCACCTTAAAGGGGTATTCCAGGACAAAACTTTTTTTTTTTTTTTAGATCAACTGGCTCCAGAAAGTTAAACAGATTTGTAAATTACTTCTATCAAAAAATCTTAATCCTTCCAATAATTATCAGCTGCTGAAGTTGAGTTGTTCTTATCTGTCTGGAAACAGTGCTCTCTGCTAACATCTCTGCTTGTCTCAGGAACTGCACAGAGCAGAAGAGGTTTGCTATGGGAATTTGCTTCTACTCTGGACAGCTCCCGAGACAGGTGTCATCAGAGAGCACTTAAAGGGGTTCTCCCTTGTTTATACAGTTTTTTGTTATTATGTAAGTATGTGTTTTTTTATGTGTGTTGTGATTATGTATATATGTATTTTCTTACCTTTTGTGAAGATCCGGAGGCTGGCCCCTTTTTCTTCCAGTGGGTTGCTGTGCACCTCGGCCTCCGCCATGTTGTGTTCGGTACGTGGGATGTCAGGGGGTGTGTTCTTGCTTCTGTCCTTCCTATCTTCTGACGTCCGAGGCGAATCTTTTCTTCCTGTTTCTTCTGTGGCTCAGCGACGAATCTGCGGCCTCTTCCGGCGCATGCGCAGGTAGTTTTTTTCTTTACCAATAAAGTTTTTTTGTCTAATTGACAAACTGTCTGCACTTTCGCAAAGCTACGCTATTAGCGTAGACCTAACGTTGTTGTTAGCGTAGCACTTGCGCGAAGCTACGATATTAGCGTAGACCTAACGTGCTGTTAGCGTAGCACTTGCGTACTCGCGCATGCGCAGACAGTTTGTCAATTAGACAAAAAAAACTTTATTGGCAAAAATAACAAACTACCTGCGCATGCGCCGGAAGAGGCCGCAGATTCGTCGCTGAGCCACAGAAGAAACAGGAAGAAAAGATTCGCCTCGGACGTCAGAAGATAGGAAGGACAGAAGCAAGAACACACCCCTCGACATCCCACGTACCGAACACATGGCGGAGGCCGAGGAAGAAAAAGGGGCCAGCCTCCGGATCTTCACAAAAGGTAAGAAAATACATATATACATAATCACAACACACATAAAAAAACACATACTTATACACACATAACACACAAACATAACAACAAAAAACTGTATAAACAAGGGAGAACCCCTTTAAACAGATTTGTATATTACTTCTATTAAAAAATCTTAACCCTTTCAGTACTTATGAGCTGCTGAAGTTGAGTTGTTCTTTTCCATCTAACTTTCTGGAGCCAGTTGATATATAAAAAAAAAAAAAAGTTTTACCTGGATAACCCCCTTTAAGGGTTAAATTTTGGGTTACACCCACTCACCTGAGCCATGTGATATGGCAGGTAATTTAAAACAGCGGAGTGAGCATGATGACGTTGCAGGGGCCTGAGGAAGCACCAAACGATACGATGCGATACGGCTGTGGCCCAACGCCTGATTCCCCCCGTTATATCTGCCGCCTCCCTGCTGCTTTCTCGCCTGACCTTGATGTGATTTATCCCGCTGTCTCTGAAGCGCTGGGTGAGTTGCTCTGTACTTCTTCTTTGGCTTTCATTTTGCATATGTATATTCTAGCGTGCAGCACCACCCAGAGGAGAATACAGACTGCTACTCTGGCTCAACACATTGGAAGGAGTAGATTCATAGGTTTAAAAGACAGTGCCGGATTTCTTTTTCTATTGTGGCAATATATAATTTAAAATATGAAAAAGCTGAGTTGGAGGTACTCAATCTGCTTAGTATGTATTGTCCGAGATCTCTATCCTGGTGGAATCGTCAGACCACCTTGAAAAGTAGTGATGGTAGTGGATGAGATCTCAAGGACTGGGGAATAAAGGGTGTGAAGTGGCTGGAATAAAAGATGATGCAGGGAGTTGAATGGATGAGAGGATACAAAGTGATGGATGTGAATATAGATAGTGCGGCGGATAGTGATGGGTGCGAATATAGATAGTGCGGTGGATAGTGATGGATGTGAATATAGATAGTGCGGCGGATAGTGATGGATGGGAATATAGATAGTGCGGTGGATAGTGATGGGTGCGAATATAGATAGTGCGGTGGATAGTGATGGATGTGAATATAGATAGTGCGGCGGATAGTGATGGGTGCGAATATAGATAGTGCGGTGGATAGTGATGGATGTGAATATAGATAGTGCGGCGGATAGTGATGGGTG
The DNA here is from genome assembly GCF_029499605.1 of Hyla sarda. Lineage (NCBI taxonomy): Eukaryota > Metazoa > Chordata > Amphibia > Anura > Hylidae > Hyla > Hyla sarda. The sequence continues at coordinate 71,934 of NW_026610400.1, forward strand.
CGAATATAGATAGTGCGGTGGATAGTGATGGATGTGAATATAGATAGTGCGGCGGATAGTGATGGGTGCGAATATAGATAGTGCGGTGGATAGTGATGGATGTGAATATAGATAGTGCGGCGGATAGTGATGGGTGCGAATATAGATAGTGCGGCGGATAGTGATGGATGGGAATATAGATAGTGCGGCGGATAGTGATGGATGGGAATATAGATAGTGCGGCGGATAGTGATGGATGGGAATATAGATAGTGCGGCGGATAGTGATGGATGCGAATATAGATAGTGCGGCGGATAGTGATGGATGTGAATATAGATAGTGCGGCGGATAGTGATGGATGTGAATATAGATAGTGCGGCGGATAGTGATGGATGGGAATATAGATAGTGCGGCGGATAGTGATGGATGGGAATATAGATAGTGCGGCGGATAGTGATGGATGGGAATATAGATAGTGCGGAGGATAGTGATGGATGCGAATATAGATAGTGCGGCGGATAGTGATGGATGCGAATATAGATAGTGCGGCGGATAGTGATGGATGGGAATATAGATAGTGCGGCGGATAGTGATGGATGGGAATATAGATAGTGCGGAGGATAGTGATGGATGGGAATATAGATAGTGCGGCGGATAGTGATGGATGGGAATATAGATAGTGCGGAGGATAGTGATGGATGGGAATATAGATAGTGCGGCGGATAGTGATGGATGGGAATATAGATAGTGCGGCGGATAGTGATGGATGGGAATATAGATAGTGCGGCGGATAGTGATGGATGGGAATATAGATAGTGCGGCGGATAGTGATGGATGGGAATATAGATAGTGCGGCGGATAGTGATGGATGGGAATATAGATAGTGCGGCTTAGAGAATGACTCAGAGGATGTGTGATGCTTATTAGATGCAAGGCTGGTGATCAAGTAGGGAAAGATAGAGAGGTATATGTATAGTGTATATGTATGGTGTATATGTATGGTGTATATGTATGGTGTATATGTATGGTGTATATGTATGGTGTATATGTATGGTGTATATGTATAGTGTATATGTATAGTGTATATGTATAATGTATATGTATAGTGTATATGTATAGTGTATATGTATGGTGTATATGTATGGTGTATATGTATGGTGTATATGTATGGTGTATATGTATGGTGTATATGTATAGTGTATATGTATAGTGTATATGTATATGTATAGTGTATATGTATAGTGTATATGTATGGTGTATATGTATGGTGTATATGTATGGTGTATATGTATGGTGTATATGTATAGTGTATATGTATAGTGTATATGTATAGTGTATATGTATGGTGTATATGTATGGTGTATATGTATGGTGTATATGTATAGTGTATATGTATAGTGTATATGTATAGTGTATATGTATGGTGTATATATATAGTGTATATGTATAGTGTATATGTATAGTGTATATGTATAGTGTATATGTATAGTGTATATGTATAGTGTATATGTATGGTGTATATATATATAGTGTATATGTATGGTGTATATGTATGGTTTATATATATATATATATAGTGTATGTATGGTGTATATGTATGGTGTATATGTATGGTGTATATGTATGGTGTATATGTATGGTGTATATGTATGGTGTATATGTATGGTGTATATGTATGGTGTATATGTATGGTGTATATGTATGGTGTATATGTATGGTGTATATGTATGGTGTATATGTATGGTGTATATGTATAGTGTATATGTATGGTGTATATGTATGGTGTATATGTATAGTGTATATGTATGGTGTATATGTATGGTGTATATGTATGGTGTATATATATAGTGTATATGCATGGTGTATATATATATAGTGTATATGTATGGTGTATATGTATGGTGTATATGTATGGTGTATATGTATAGTGTATATGTATTGTGTATATGTATGGTGTATATGTATGGTGTATATGTATAGTTTATATGTATAGTGTATATGTATGGTGTATATGTATAGTGTATATGTATGGTGTATATGTATGGTGTATATGTATGGTGTATATGTATGGTGTATATGTATAGTGTATATGTATGGTGTATATGTATGGTGTATATGTATGGTGTATATATATAGTGTATATGCATGGTGTATATATATATAGTGTATATGTATGGTGTATATGTATGGTGTATATGTATAGTGTATATGTATGGTGTATATGTATAGTGTATATGTATGGTGTATATGTATGGTGTATATGTATAGTTCATATGTATAGTGTATATGTATAGTGTATATGTATAGTGTATATGTATAGTGTATATATATAGTGTATATGTATGGTGTATATGTATGGTGTATATGTATAGTGTATATGTATGGTGTATATGTATAGTGTATATGTATGGTGTATATGTATGGTGTATATGTATGGTGTATATGTATAGTGTATATGTATGGTGTATATGTATGGTGTATATGTATAGTGTATATGTATGGTGTATACGTATGGTGTATATATATAGTGTATATGTATGGTGTATATGTATGGTGTATATGTATGGTGTATATGTATGGTGTATATGTATAGTGTATATGTATGGTGTATATGTATGGTGTATATGTATAGTGTATGTGTATGGTGTATATGTATAGTGTATATGTATGGTGTATATGTATGGTGTATATGTATAGTGTATATGTATGGTGTATATGTATAGTGTATATGTATGGTGTATATGTATGGTGTATAAGTATAGTGTATATGTATGGTGTATATGTATGGTGTATATGTATAGTGTATGTGTATAGTGTATGTGTATAGTGTATATGTATAGTGTATATGTATAGTGTATATGTATGGTGTATATATATAGTGTATATGTATGGTGTATATGTATGGTGTATATGTATGGTGTATATGTATATGTATGGTGTATATGTATGGTGTATATGTATGGTGTATATGTATGGTGTATATGTATGGTGTATATGTATGGTGTATATATATAGTGTATATGTATGGTGTATATGTATTATGTATGGTGTATATGTATGGTGTATATGTATAGTGTATATGTATAGTGTATATGTATAGTGTATATGTATGGTGTATATATATAGTGTATATGTATGGTGTATATGTATGGTTTATATATATAGTGTATATGTATGGTGTATATGTATGGTGTATATGTATGGTGTATATGTATGGTGTATATGTATGGTGTATATGTATGGTGTATATGTATAGTGTATATGTATGGTGTATATGTATGGTGTATATGTATAGTGTATATGTATGGTGTATATGTATAGTGTATATGTATGGTGTATATGTAAGGTGTATATGTATAGTGTATATGTATGGTGTATATGTATGGTGTATATGTATGGTGTATATGTATGGTGTATATGTATGGTGTATATGTATGGTGTATATGTATAGTGTATATGTATAGTGTATATGTATAGTGTATATGTATGGTGTATATGTATGGTGTATATGTATAGTGTATATGTATGGTGTATATGTATGGTGTATATATATAGTGTATATGCATGGTGTATATATATATAGTGTATATGTATGGTGTATATGTATGGTGTATATGTATAGTGTATATGTATGGTGTATATGTATAGTGTATATGTATAGTGTATATGTATGGTGTATATGTATAGTTTATATGTATAGTGTATATGTATGGTGTATATGTATAGTGTATATGTATGGTGTATATGTATGGTGTATATGTATGGTGTATATGTATGGTGTATATGTATGGTATATATGTATGGTGTATATGTATATGTATAGTGTATATGTATGGTGTATATGTATGGTGTATATGTATGGTGTATATGTATGGTGTATATGTATGGTGTATATGTATGGTGTATATGTATGGTGTATATGTATGGTGTATATATATAGTGTATATGCATGGTGTATATATATATATAGTGTATATGTATGGTGTATATGTATGGTGTATATGTATAGTGTATATGTATAGTGTATATGTATGGTGTATATGTATGGTGTATATGTATGGTGTATATGTATGGTGTATATGTATGGTGTATATGTATGGTGTATATATATAGTGTATATGCATGGTGTATATATATATATAGTGTATATGTATGGTGTATATGTATGGTGTATATGTATGGTGTATATGTATGGTGTATATGTATGGTGTATATGTATGGTGTATATGTATGGTGTATATGTATAGTGTATATGTATGGTGTATATGTATGGTGTATATGTATGGTGTATATGTATAGTTTATATGTATAGTGTATATGTATAGTGTATATGTATGGTGTATATGTATGGTGTATATGTATAGTGTATATGTATAGTGTATATGTATGGTGTATATGTATGGTGTATACGTATGGTGTATATATATAGTGTATATGTATGGTGTATATGTATGGTGTATATGTATGGTGTATATGTATGGTGTATATGTATAGTGTATATGTATGGTGTATATGTATAGTGTATGTGTATGGTGTATATGTATAGTGTATATGTATGGTGTATATGTATGGTGTATATGTATAGTGTATATGTATGGTGTATATGTATGGTGTATATGTATGGTGTATATGTATGGTGTATAAGTATAGTGTATATGTATGGTGTATATGTATGGTGTATATGTATAGTGTATATGTATGGTGTATATGTATAGTGTATGGGTATGGTGTATATGTATAGTGTATGGGTATGGTGTATATGTATAGTGTATGTGTATAGTGTATATGTATAGTGTATATATATAGTGTATATGTATAGTGTATATGTATGGTGTATATGTATAGTGTATATGTATGGTGTATATGTATAGTGTATGTGTATAGTGTATATGTATAGTGTATATATATATATATATATTGTATATGTATGGTGTATATGTATAGTGTATGTGTATAGTGTATATATATATATTGTATATGTATGGTGTATATGTATAGTGTATGTGTATAGTGTATAGTGTATATGTATGGTGTATATGTATGGTGTATATGTATGGTGTATATGTATGGTGTATATGTATAGTGTATATGTATAGTGTATATATATATATATATATATATATGTATAGTGTATATGTATAGTGTATATGTATAGTGTATATGTATGGTGTATATGTATAGTGTATATGTATATGTATCGTGTATATATATATATATATATATATATATACACACAAGAAAAAAGAAAGATAGCCGGCACAACAGCCTAATACACGGGTGCACACTGCCATGGCATCAGAGTATACAAAAAAAGAGGATTGCAGCAGCACACATTGGTCAAAAAAATTGAGGCTCTTAGCGCACTTTTTGATCAAAACGTGTCCCCCATCCACCACGTGTCCCCCATCCACCAGAGGCTATATGCCCAGCAGATTATATGTATATATATATATCTATATGCCCAGCAGAGGTGAGTGGATAGTTGAGTGTTAGGCTCAGAATTTGTGCTAGGTTCCCATCCTAAATGAGGCCACCTCCCCGTGGTGGATGGGGGACACGTTTTGATCAAAAAGTGCGCTAAGAGCCTCAATTTTTTTGACCAATGTGTGCTGCTGCAATCCTCTTTTTTATATATATATATATATATATATATATATATATATATATAGTGTTTATATATGGTGTATATGTATGGTGTATATGTATGGTTTATATGTATGGTGTATATGTATGGTGTTTATGTATAGTGTATATGTATGGTGTATATGTATAGTGTATATGTATGGTGTATATGTATGGTGTTTATGTATAGTGTATATGTATGGTGTATATGTATAGTGTATATGTATGGTGTATATGTATGGTGTATATGTATGGTGTATATGTATGGTGTATATGTATGGTGTATATGTATGGTGCATATGTATGGTGCATATGTATGGTGCATATGTATGGTGCATATGTATGGTGCATATGTATGGTGCATATGTATGGTGTATATGTATGGTGTATATGTATGGTGTATATGTATAGTGTATATGTATGGTGTATATGTATGGTGTATATGTATGGTGCATATGTATGGTGCATATGTATGGTGCATATGTATGGTGCATATGTATGGTGCATATGTATAGTGTATATGTATGGTGTATATGTATGGTGTATATGTATGGTGTATATGTATGGTGTATATGTATGGTGCATATGTATGGTGCATATGTATGGTGCATATGTATGGTGCATATGTATGGTGCATATGTATGGTGCATATGTATAGTGTATATGTATAGTGTATATGTATGGTGTATAGGTATGGTGTATATGTATGGTGTATATGAATGGTGTATATGAATGGTGTATATGTATGGTGTATATGTATGGTGTATATGTATGGTGTATATGTATGGTGTATATGTATGGTGTATATGTATGGTATATATGTATGGTGTATATGTATGGTGTATATGTATGGTGTATATGTATGGTGTATATGTATGGTGCATATGTATGGTGTATATGTATATGTATGGTGTATATGTATAGTGTATATGTATGGTGTATATGTATAGTGTATATGTATATGTATGGTGTATATGTATGGTGTATATGTATGGTGTATATGTATAGTGTATATGTATGGTGTATATGTATGGTGTATATGTATGGTGTATATGTATGGTGTATATGTATAGTGTATATGTATGGTGTATATGTATAGTGTATGTGTATGGTGTATATGTATGGTGCATATGTATGGTGTATATGTATATGTATGGTGTATATGTATAGTGTATATGTATATGTATGGTGTATATGTATAGTGTATATGTATATGTATGGTGTATATGTATAGTGTATATGTATAGTGTATTTACCCGCAATTTATGAAGCTCATTGCGCTTGATTGATAAATTTAGCTCTTCTGCACATAATTTAGAATTCGGGAAAAGGGGTAAACTGCTTCTACCATACACAAATAATGATACATGTCCCCCATAGTGTATATATATATATAGTGTATATGTATGGTGTATATGTATAGTGTATATGTATAGTGTATATGTATGGTGTATATGTATGGTGTATATGTATGGTGTATATGTATAGTGTATATTAATGGTGTATATGTATGGTGTATATGTATAGTGTATATGTATGGTGTATATGTATGGTGTATATGTATGGTGTATATGTATGGTGTATATGTATGGTGTATATGTATGGTGTATATGTATGGTGTATATGTATGGTGTATATGTATGGTGTATATGTATGGTGTATATGTATGGTGTATATGTATGGTGTATATGTATAGTGTATATCTATAGGGTATATGTATGGTGTATATGTATGGTGTATATGTATGGTGTATATGTATGGTGTATATGTATGGTGTATATGTATGGTGTATATGTATGGTGTATATGTATAGTGTATATGTATGGTGTATATGTATGGTGTATATGTATAGTGTATATGTATAGGGTATATGTATGGTGTATATGTATGGTGTATATGTATGGTGTATATGTATGGTGTATATGTATGGTGTATATGTATGGTGTATATGTATGGTGTATGGTGTATATGTACGGTGTATATGTAAGGTGTATATGTATGGTGTATATGTATGTTGTATAGGTATAGTGTATATGTATAGTGTATATCTATAGGGTATATGTATGGTGTATATGTATGGTGTATATGTATGGTGTATATGTATAGTGTATATGTATGGTGTATATGTATGGTGTATATGTATGGTGTATATGTATGGTGTATATGTATGGTGTATATGTATGGTGTATATGTATGGTGTATATGTATGGTGTATATGTAAGGTGTATATGTATGGTGTATATGTATGTTGTATAGGTATAGTGTATATACATCTATATACAATCTATATTCCCATCCATCACTATCCGCCGCACTATCTATATTCGCATCCATCACTATCCGCCGCACTATCTATATTCGCATCCATCACTATCCGCCGCACTATCTATATTCCCATCCATCACTATCCGCCGCACTATCTATATTCCCATCCATCACTATCCGCCGCACTATCTATATTCCCATTCATCACTATCCGCCGCACTATCTATATTCCCATCCATCACTATCCGCCGCACTATCTATATTCACATCCATCACTATCCGCCGCACTATCACTATCCGCCGCACTATCTATATTCCCATCCATCACTATCCGCCGCACTATCTATATTCCCATCCATCACTATCCGCCGCACTATCTATATTCCCATCCATCACTATCCGCCGCACTATCTATATTCGCATCCATCACTATCCGCCTCACTATCTATATTCGCATCCATCACTATCCGCCGCACTATCTATATTCGCATCCATCACTATCCGCCGCACTATCTATATTCGCATCCATCACTATCCGCCGCACTATCTATATTCGCATCCATCACTATCCGCCGCACTATCTATATTCCCATCCATCACTATCCGCCGCACTATCTATTTTCGCATCCATCGCTATCCGCCGCACTATCTATATTCGCATCCATCACTATCCGCCGCACTATCTATATTCGCATCCATCACTATCCGCCGCACTATCTATATTCGCATCCATCACTATCCGCCGCACTATCTATATTCGCATCCATCACTATCCGCCGCACTATCTATATTCCCATCCATCACTATCCGCCGCACTATCTATATTCCCATCCATCACTATCCGCCGCACTATCTATATTCCCATCCATCACTATCCTCCGCACTATCTATATTCGCATCCATCACTATCCGCCTCACTATCTATATTCGCATCCATCACTATCCGCCGCACTATCTATATTCGCATCCATCACTATCCGCCGCACTATCTATATTCGCATCCATCACTATCCGCCGCACTATCTATATTCCCATCCATCACTATCCGCCGCACTATCTATATTCCCATCCATCACTATCCGCCGCACTATCTATATTCCCATCCATCACTATCCGCCGCACTATCTATATTCGCATCCATCACTATCCGCCTCACTATCTATATTCGCATCCATCACTATCCGCCGCACTATCTATATTCACATCCATCACTATCCGCCGCACTATCACTATCCGCCGCACTATCTATATTCGCATCCATCACTATCCGCCGCACTATCAATATTCACATCCATCACTATCCGCCGCACTATCTATATTCGCATCCATCACTATCCGCCGCACTATCTATATTCGCATCCATCACTATCCGCCGCACTATCTATATTCGCATCCATCACTATCCGCCGCACTATCTATATTCGCATCCATCACTATCCGCCGCACTATCTATATTCGCATCCATCACTATCCGCCTCACTATCTATATTCGCATCCATCACTATCCGCCGCACTATCTATATTCGCATCCATCACTATCCGCCGCACTATCTATATTCCCATCCATCACTATCCGCCGCACTATCTATATTCCCATCCATCACTATCCTCCGCACTATCTATATTCCCATCCATCACTATCCGCCGCACTATCTATATTCGCATCCATCACTATCCGCCTCACTATCTATATTCGCATCCATCACTATCCGCCTCACTATCTATATTCGCATCCATCACTATCCGCCGCACTATCTATATTCGCATCCATCACTATCCGCCGCACTATCTATATTCCCATCCATCACTATCCGCCGCACTATCTATATTCCCATCCATCACTATCCGCCGCACTATCTATATTCACATCCATCACTATCCGCCGCACTATCACTATCCGCCGCACTATCTATATTCCCATCCATCACTATCCGCCGCACTATCTATATTCCCATCCATCACTATCCGCCGCACTATCTATATTCCCATCCATCACTATCCGCCGCACTATCTATATTCCCATCCATCACTATCCTCCGCACTATCTATATTCGCATCCATCACTATCCTCCGCACTATCTATATTCACATCCATCTCTATCCTCCGCAGTATCTATATTCCCATCCATCACTATCCGCCGCACTATCTATATTCCCATCCATCACTATCCGCCGCACTATCTATATTCCCATCCATCACTTTGTATCCTCTCATCCATTCAACTCCCTGCATCATCTTTTATTCCAGCCACTTCACACCCTTTATTCCCCAGTCCTTGAGATCTCATCCACTACCATCAATAATTTAAAATATGTTGCACAATTTTTTGAGGATGGGAAACTCAGGTCCTCAGGTCCTTTGAGCACAATATAAAATTTTAAATAATATGATGTCATTATTTAGATATACACAATTAAGGGAAGTTGTGAAAACCATATACCGTATTTATCGGGGTATAACACGCACCCTCATATTTCCAAGGAAATGTTGGTAAAAAAAGTTTTTTTTTACCAAAATATCCTTGGAAAAATGAGGGTGCGTGTGTGCGCAGATGTACCTCGATAAACTGTTTCTGGCGGCTTCTGCAGTTCAATGATTGAAAGAAAGCGCTTTAAATCATTGACGTGCAGTGGCTTCTGTGGGGCCAGAGTGCCGCTGCTCTATTCCCTCCCCGCTCCCCGTTTTATAGTTAAATTTCCCACCGCCGCCACTGCCCAATTACCTCCCCGTCCCCGGTTTAATAGTTACATGTGCCCTGGGGACTGCGGTCCTTCATGCTCCAGCGGTCTCCTGATCTGTCACTATGTTCCACGCACTGACTGACATCGTGTTCAGGACGTCCCTCGTCATTACGCAGCGCACAGTGACAGATCAGGAGACCTCCGGAGCATGAAGGACCGCAGTTCCCAGGGCACATGTAACTATTAAACCGGGGACGAGGAGGGAATTGGGCAATGGCGGCGGCAGGATATTTAACTATAAAACCGGGGACGGGGAGGGAATCGGGCAGTGGGACTCTGGCCAGGCAGAAGCTGCTGCAGTTCAATGATTTAAAGCGCCCGCTTTAAATCATTGAACTGCAGCGGCTTTTGTGTGGTCACAAACAGTCTATCGGTGTATAACACGCAGATAGACTTTAGGCTAAAAATTTTAGCATAAAAAATGCATGTTATACGCCGATAAATCGGTATAAGAAAGAGGAATTAATAACTCACGAGTGTTTGATAATGAGGGCCTTAAGTCAAGGCAAAAATAAAAAAATAATTTCTAAGATGTATAAAATTATGTTGGAGGTTAAATATCAAGGGTTGAGTCACTTAAGTATGAAGGAATGGGATAAGGATATAGGACAAGTAACATAGAAGGAATGGAGGGAAATTTGGGAAGAGAGTTCTAGCACTATAAAAAATGGATCACATAGGGTTACACAATATTTTATAACACATAGGTTATATTATACGCCGCAACTTATGGCAAAAATAGACAAATCAAAAAGATACAAGTGCCCAAAATGTGAGGGTGAAGGAATGGGTTTTTTCCATATGTTCTTTGATTGTCCAATACTTAAAGCGTACCTGTCATAGTGCAAAAAAAAAAAGAAAAAAAGTGATGTGTAATTCAGGGCCCAATCCTGATCATGTGCATATCATTTCTATGTGTCTCGGACCTATATATCCAGAGATATCAGCATTTATCTGCTGGTGAGTTACTTTTCCATTGTGCAGGCTGGAGGGGGCGTGTCAGTCTGGGCTGGAGGGGGCGTGTCAGTGTGGGCTGGAGGGGGCGTGTCAGTGTGGGCTGGAGGGGGCGTGTCAGTCTGGGCTGGAGGGGGCGTGTCAGTCTGGGCTGGAGGGGGCGTGTCAGTGTGGGCTGGAGGGGGCGTGTCAGTCTGTCTCCCTCACAGGAGCAAGCCTGGGCAGTCAGCCAATCAGTACTCTCTACTCTGTAACCCTTTCCTCTCTGGTTTTATGCTGTGTCATGTGTCAGAGGCAGATACTTGGAGCTTGCCTGCAGTAATCAGAAGACATTATGGTGAATTCATAACAGGATAAAATGTATAAATATAAGAATAGATCTTTATAAAATTAGTGCAAGGATTTTTTAGATTAAAGTACAGCATTTTTATGAATACATGTTCTATCTGTTTTATCTTCTCCTAGTAAAGCTGGATGCTATGTGTGTCATTCATCTTTCACAGACACCTGAATGTTTGATCAACTTCTTTGTCATTCAGGAGTCCGAGAAAGCTTTGACTAATTTAGCATGCTGGGAGTTGTAGTTTAGTAACAACTGAAGCTGCAATGTTTGTAAATAACTGTGTTAGAGCAGTGTTGCCTCCAGCTGTTGTAAAACTACAGCTCCCAGCATGTCCACACATCCTTTATCTGTAGTTTTGCATACACAATAGAAATCTCCTATACTGGATACCGGTATGCTTTACGGCCAGTATCCAGTATGCTGTAAAATCTAGACTAGTCTGTCTGGCTAAAAGACAGGCGACCCCTAGTGGCGGCTATTTTGAGCTTGAATTTCAGGTGAAAATTTACATTTTTTTTTAAACAGGTGTATATTGTGAAATGTCATATTATAATGAGTCCTGCAATATATCAAAAGTTTTTAACAATGACAGTGCCTCTTTAAAGGGGTACTCCGGTGAAAAACTTTTTTTTATTTAAATCAACTGGTGCCAGAAAGTTAAACAGATTTGTAAATTACTTCTATTAAAAAATCTTAATCCTTCCTGTACTTATTAGCTGCTGAATACTACAGCGGAAATTCTTTTCTTTTTGAAATACAGAGCTTTCTGCTGACATCATGAGCACAGTGATCTCTGCTGACATCTCTGTCCATTTTAGGAACTGCGCATAACAGCATATGTTTGCTATGGGGGTTTCCTTTTCACTCTGGCAGTTCCTAAAATGGACAGAGATGTCAGCAGAGAGCACCGTGCTCATGATGTCAGCAGACAGCTCTGTGTTTCAAACGGAAAAGTATTTCCACTGTAGTATTCAGCAGCTAATAACTACAGGAAGGATTAAGATTTTTTAATAGAAGTAATTTACAAATCTGTTTAACTGTCTGGGACCAGTTGATTTAAAAAAAAAAAGTTTTTCACCGGAGTACCCCTTTAAGGAATTCTGGTCTGAGATAATAAGGATGATGGAGAGAATGTTGGAGCTAGAGGAAGGAGATAAATTAATGGCCTGGTTAATAGGAGGAGGAAGATCGGAAGAAAGAAGGATGGAAAAGGTTCTTAGAGGGAAAGTGCAATTTGTATCCAGACTTGGATGTCTAAAGAAGTCCACAATATCGATGAATTTAATGCTACAGTATGTAAAATAATACATTTTGAGTTTGGGTGGGCAGTTAAAGGGGTACTCCGGTGCTTACACATCTTATCCCCTATCCAAAGGATAGGGGATAAGATGCCTGATCGCGGGAGTCCCGCAGCTGGGGACGCCCGTGATCATGCACGCGGCACCCCGTTTGTAATTAGTCCCCGGAGCGTGATAGCTATCACGCCCCCTCCCGTAGGCTTGGATTGAGGGGCGGAGCATGACGTCACACGGGGGCAGGGGCATGACGTCACACGCCACCGGCCCTGCGGTCGACCATAATCAGACCCGGAGCGAACACGCTCCGGGGACTGATTACAAACGGGGTGCCGCGTGCATGATCACGGGCGTCTCCTTTGGATAGGGGATAAGATGTGTAAGCACCGGAGTACCCCTTTAAGGCCGGGTGTTTGTCAAAATTCCATGCAATTTGGGATAAATGGATTAAAGGTATTACAGAGAAATTATGTCTGGTAGAAAATATTTGCTTTGCTCAGCACCGAACACTGCTGGCAGCTGCACCGGTCCCGCCAGGATCCCAGACAGTCTGCCTGGATCCCCAGCGGCTGTGGAACAGTACAGGGGCTGTCACAGTCGGTGCGGCTCCCCAGTGGCAGATATTGCAACCGGGTGTGGAGGCAGTTGGCCTCCTGCCCCTCCGACCGCTGACGCATGGAGGCTTTGTTTGGGAAATGTTGATTGGGAGGGGCTCGGAAGCTAGATTCTTTCCCACGGACTGGGTCAGGTCTTCCCCCTCCCCTGGCTGGGGAGGGGGAAGAAGCGGAAACGTCTTTCTGAGGGGAGCCCCAGTGAGTTTGATGCATGGTTTGTTGGTATTGGATTACGTCGCTGCCGTACACCCCTAACCGAGAGGACGACCAGGACAACTGGGACTGGTGGTTGCGGCCCGGACAGCCCCAAGTGGATCCGTTGGGATCGCATTGGGTCTGCCGTTTTTGTTAGGGGGAGCACTGTGATGGTTCCTAGAGTCACCCTACCCCTTTGCTATTGTTGCCTGGGCTACCAGAGTGACTGTGGAAGAGTGACTGAGAGGAACTCGGACTAGCTTCAGGGGCAGGCACAAGAAAGACCGGGACTTTGATGAACTTAAGGACGGGACTTTGATGGACTTTATGACATCACTATTTCCACAGTTTGTGCCCCTCAGTTAATGTTGTCCAGTGACCTAAAGCTCCTTGTTGGATATCCAATTAACATACCTTTATTTGCTGTTTTCATGACACCTTCTGCACACAGTCCACCCTCTGCACACGGTCCACCCCCCGCATACACGGTCCACCCTCCGCACACAGTCCACCCTCCGCACACGGTCCACCCTCCGCACAAGGCACTGTATAGGGAGAACTAATTACCTTTATTGGATTATCTCCCAGACTTACTGTCTCCTGTATTGTCTTTACTGCACTTGCCCCTGTGAGGTTTCTACCTATAAAAGGAGACACTTGTTTCTCAGAGATCAATTTTTATACCTGAAGAATGGTGTTGCCTAGTTCTTTGGGTACGAGGATGTGATAATCTCTAGTTCTGCCTAGAAATATTGCCTGTGTTATGCTGGGGCTTGTCATCTCAAAGGAGAAGTCGCTCTTGACGGAGGGGGACACCGAGAGGTCCCTGGTCAGTCTGTCACACATGGGAAGAGGTATGTAGCAGGGGTGATGTCACAGGAAGAGGTATGTAGCAAGGGTGATGTCACAGGAAGAGGTATGTAGCAGGGGTGAAATCACAGGAAGAGGTATGTAGCAGGGGTGATGTCACAGGAAGAGGTATGTAGCAGGGGTGATGTCACAGGAAGAGGTATGTAGCAAGGGTGATGTCACAGGAAGAGGTATGTAGCAGGGGTGATGTCACAGGAAGAGGTATGTAGCAGGGGTGATGTCACAGGAAGAGGTATGTAGCAGGGGTGATGTCACAGGAAGAGGTATGTAGCAGGGGTGATGTCACAGGAAGAGGTATGTAGCAAGGGTGATGTCACAGGAAGAGGTATGTAGCAGGGGTGAAATCACAGGAAGAGGTATGTAGCAGGGGTGAAATCACAGGAAGAGGTATGTAGCAGGGGTGATATCAAAGGAAGAGGTATGTAGCAGGGGTGATGTCACAGGAAGAGGTATGTAGCAGGGGTGATGTCACAGGAAGAGGTATGTAGCAGGGGTGATGTCACAGGAAGAGGTATGTAGCAAGGGTGATGTCACAGGAAGAGGTATGTAGCAGGGGTGATGTCACAGGAAGAGGTATGTAGCAGGGGTGATGTCAAAGGAAGAGGTATGTAGCAGGGGTGATGTCACAGGAAGAGGTATGTAGCAGGGGTGATGTGACAGGAAGAGGTATGTAGCAGGGGTGATGTCACAGGAAGAGGTATGTAGCAGGGGTGATGTCACAGGAAGAGGTATGTAGCAGGGGTGATGTCAAAGGAAGAGGTATGTAGCAGGGGTGATGCCACAGGAAGAGGTATGTAGCAGGGGTGATGTCACAGGAAGAGGTATGTAGCAGGGGTGATATCAAAGGAAGAGGTATATATCAGGGGTGATGTCACAGGAAGAGGTATGTAGCAGGGGTGATGTCACAGGAAGAGGTATGTAGCAGGGGAGATGTCACGGGAAGAGGTATATAGCTGGGGTATTATTACGAGAAGAGGTATATAGCAGGGTTGATATCACGGGAAGAGGTATATACAGTAGCAGGGGTAATGTCACAAGAAGAGGTATATAGCTGTGGGTGATCAGCGTAGAGATGGTACTGGAAACCAAATATTCTGATTGTTTTTCCAATGGGAGGCATGTGTAGTGAGAAAAGAGGAGAGGACCCCGGACTGATCCCTGAGGAACCTCCGCAGCAAGAGGAAAAGGAGAAGTAGTGGAGCTGGAAATGAGGCACTGAAGGAGCAGTCAGAGAGGTAGAAAGAAAACCAGGAGAGAGCAGAGTCCTTCAGACCGATGGAGCAGAGACTATTGAGGAGTTGTGATCTACAGTGTCAGAAACCGCAGAGATCGAGGAGAATCAGTAGAGAGAAATTACCATTAGATTTGTCTGTCAGTAGATCAGTAGAGACTTTGGTTCGGGGCCGTGTCTGTGGAGTGTAGGGAGTGAAAACCGATTGTAAGGGGTCAAAGAGAGAGGTCTCAGATAGTGGATGGGAATAGACCAAGGAGGCCATGACCTGCACATCTTCAGTAGTAATGTCTCACACCCAGGAGGCCATGACCTGCACATCTTCAGTAGTAATGTCTCACACCATGGAGGCCATGACCTGCACATCTTCAATAGTAATGTCTCACACCCAGGAGGCCATGACCTGCACATCTTCAGTAGTAATGTCTCACACCCAGGAGGCCATGACCTGCACATCTTCAATAGTAATGTCTCACTATCAGGAGGCCATGACCTGCACATCTTCAGTAGTAATGTCTCACAACCAGGAGGCCATGACCTGCACATCTTCAGTAGTAATGTCTCACACCGAGGAGGCCATGACCTGCACATCTTCAGTAGTAATGTCTCACAACCAGGAGGCCATGACCTGCACATCTTCAGTAGTAATGGCTCACACCGAGGAGGCCATGACCTGCACATCTTCAGTAGTAATGTCTCACAACCAGGAGGCCATGACCTGCACATCTTCAATAGTAATGTCTCACAACCAGGAGGCCATGACCTGCACATCTTCAGTAGTAATGTCTCACAACCAGGAGGCCATGACCTGCACATCTTCAGTAGTAATGTCTCACACCGAGGAGGCCATGACCTGCACATCTTCAGTAGTAATGTCTCACAACCAGGAGGCCATGACCTGCACATCTTCAATAGTAATGTCTCACAACCAGGAGGCCATGACCTGCACATCTTCAATAGTAATGTCTCACAACCAGGAGGCCATGACCTGCACATCTTCAGTAGTAATGTCTCACACCCAGGAGGCCATGACCTGCACATCTTCAGTAGTAATGTCTCACAACCAGGAGGCCATGACCTGCACATCTTCAGTAGTAATGTCTCACTACCAGGAGGCCATGACCTGCACATTTTCAATAGTAATGTCTCACTACCAGGAGGCCATGACCTGCACATCTTCAGTAGTAATGTCTCACACCGTGGAGGCCATGACCTGCACATCTTCAGTAGTAATGTCTCACAACCAGGAGGCCATGAACTGCACATCTTCAATAGTAATGTCTCACTATCAGGAGGCCATGACCTGCACATCTTCAGTAGTAATGTCTCACAACCAGGAGGCCATGACCTGCACATCTTCAGTAGTAATGTCTCACAACCAGGAGGCCATGACCTGCACATCTTCAGTAGTAATGTCTCACTATCAGGAGGCCATGACCTGCACATCTTCAGTAGTAATGTCTCACACCGTGGAGGCCATGACCTGCACATCTTCAGTAGTAATGTCTCACACCCAGGAGGCCATGACCTGCACATCTTCAGTAGTAATGTCTCACAACCAGGAGGCCATGAACTGCACATCTTCAATAGTAATGTCTCACACCCAGGAGGCCATGACCTGCACATCTTCAGTAGTAATGTCTCACAACCAGGAGGCCATGACCTGCACATCTTCAGTAGTAATGTCTCACTATCAGGAGGCCAGGACCTGCACATCTTCAGTAGTAATGTCTCACTACCAGGAGGCCATGACCTGCACATCTTCAGTAGTAATGTCTCACAACCAGGAGGCCATGACCTGCACATCTTTAGTAGTAATGTCTCACAACCAGGAGGCCATGACCTGCACATCTTCAGTAGTAATGTCTCACACCCAGGAGGCCATGACCTGCACATCTTCAGTAGTAATGTCTCACAACCAGGAGGCCATGACCTGCACATCTTCAGTAGTAATGTCTCACTATCAGGAGGCCATGACCTGCACATCTTCAGTAGTAATGTCTCACAACCAGGAGGCCATGACCTGCACATCTTCAGTAGTAATGTCTCACAACCAGGAGGCCATGACCTGCACATCTTCAGTAGTAATGTCTCACAACCAGGAGGCCATGACCTGCACATCTTCAATAGTAATGTCTCACAACCAGGAGGCCATGACCTGCACATCTTCAGTAGTAATGTCTCACACCCAGGAGGCCATGACCTGCACATCTTCAGTAGTAATGTCTCACACCCAGGAGGCCATGACCTGCACATCTTCAGTAGTAATGTCTCACTACCAGGAGGCCATGACCTGCACATCTTCAGTAGTAATGTCTCACTATCAGGAGACCATGACCTGCACATCTTCAGTAGTAATGTCTCACAACCAGGAGGCCATGACCTGCACATCTTCAATAGTAATGTCTCACTACCAGGAGGCCATGACCTGCACATCTTCAGTAGTAATGTCTCACTATCAGGAGACCATGACCTGCACATCTTCAGTAGTAATGTCTCACAACCAGGAGGCCATGACCTGCACATCTTCAGTAGTAATGTCTCACACCCAGGAGGCCATGACCTGCACATCTTCAGTAGTAATGTCTCACACCCAGGAGGCCATGACCTGCACATCTTCAGTAGTAATGTCTCACTACCAGGAGGCCAGGACCTGCACATCTTCAGTAGTAATGTCTCACAACCAGGAGGCCAGGACCTGCACATCTTCAGTAGTAATGTCTCACACCCAGGAGGCCATGACCTGCACATCTTCAGTAGTAATGTCTCACAACCAGGAGGCCAGGACCTGCACATCTTCAGTAGTAATGTCTCACACCCAGGAGGCCATGACCTGCACATCTTCAGTAGTAATGTCTCACACCGTGGAGGCCATGACCTACACATCTTCAGTAGTAATGTCTCACACCCAGGAGGCCATGACCTGCACATCTTCAGTAGTAATGTCTCACAACCAGGAGGCCAGGACCTGCACATCTTCAGTAGTAATGTCTCACACCCAGGAGGCCAGGACCTGCACATCTTCAGTAGTAATGTCTCACAACCAGGAGGCCATGACCTGCACATCTTCAGTAGTAATGTCTCACTACCAGGAGGCCATGACCTGCACATCTTCAGTAGTAATGTCTCACAACCAGGAGGCCATGACCTGCACATCTTCAGTAGTAATGTCTCACAACCAGGAGGCCATGACCTGCACATCTTCAGTAGTAATGTCTCACACCCAGGAGGCCATGACCTGCACATCTTCAGTAGTAATGTCTCACACCGTGGAGGCCATGACCTACACATCTTCAGTAGTAATGTCTCACACCCAGGAGGCCATGACCTGCACATCTTCAATAGTAATCTCTCACAACCAGGAGGCCATGACCTGCACATCTTCAGTAGTAATGTCTCACTATCAGGAGGCCATGACCTGCACATCTTCAGTAGTAATGTCTCACACCGTGGAGGCCATGACCTGCACATCTTCAGTAGTAATGTCTCACACCGTGGAGGCCAGGACCTGCACATCTTCAGTAGTAATGTCTCACACCCAGGAGGCCATGACCTGCACATCTTCAGTAGCAGCGTTCCCTGCTCCAAGGCACATACAGGAAATAGAGAAATGTCCAGTTCTTTATTATAGGATCATATACACCACATGACATACAGGTGTAATGACTAGCCTGGCTGAACACCTGCAGGATATGTACTGTATATGATCTTATAATAAAGATTCACTTTTGCACCATACTACCTGCTGCATATTTCTCTATTTCCTATGAGATGTGCACGGTCTGGGTAGATACCAGACATGATAAACCCTGCACAGTCAGCTCCACATGGTGATCTCTTTACCTGTGGTCCTATGGATCTTGTCTGCTTGGGGCTTTGAGCAGGAGGTGACTGAAGAGGAGGAGAACTTGTCTCCGATGCCGGAGGTGACACTTTTCTTGCATTCACCGTGGCTAGAATGTCCTGAAGGAGGGATGGGATCTTCTCCAGGTCGTCAGTCTCCGCAGCAGCCTCCTCAGTTGTCTCCGCAGCAGCCTCCTCAGTTGTCTCCGCAGCAGCCTCCTCAGTTGTCTCCGCAGCAGCCTCCTCAGTTGTCTCCGCAGCAGCCTCCTCAGTCGGCTCCTCGGTCTCTTTACTCCTATTTTCTTTCTCCACTTCAGATTTATCAGTTAGTTTAAGAGGTTGTGTGAGCTGAGGACACAAGAAAAGCAAAGGAAAGGTAAGTCCCCATACTGCCTCTCCACTATCAGGTTATCCTGAATCCCTGTAACCTCTGACCCACAATCCCTGAACTGTGACCTCTGACCCACAATCAACATGTACAGTTGCACAAAAAATAATAAATAAAAATAAGTAATTAACTGTGGTTATAAATAAGATGTACACAACCTTCAGGAGGAGTTTTGGACCCTTCCTCTTTGTAGAGGCTTCAGTTCCTCCATGTTTCTTGGATGCCTTGTGCGAAGCGCCCTCTACAGGCCAGGCTGCAGATTCTCCATAGGGTTCAAGTTAGGCCCTGAACTATGATGCTCCTCCCTCCTCCACGCTTTTTATTCTTCCAAAGCATTGTGCTATATAGTTCCTTCTGATCTGTCCATATAGCATTTCCTAGAAGCATTGTGGGACATCCAAATGATCTTGGGTAAACTTGAGAGCAGGCAGTTCCTCCGGCCATCATGTGTTATAAAGTTGGATTGGAGCTGGAGATTTCCATCAGGACAGGCGACTCCTCCGCCCATCATGTGTTATGGAGATTTCCATCAAGACAGGCGGCTCCTCCGGTCATCATGTGTTATGGAGATTTTCATCAGGACAAGCAGCTCCTCCGCCCATCATGTGTTATGGAGATTTCCATCAGGACAGGCGGCTCCTCCAGTCATCATGTGTTATGGAGATTTCCATCAGGACAGGCGGATCCTCCGGCCATCATGTGTTATGGGGATTTCCATCAGGACAGGCGGCTCCTCCAGTCATCATGTGTTATGGAGATTTCCATCAGGACAGGCGGCTCCTCCGGCCATCATGTGTTCTGGAGATTTCCATCAGGACAAGCAGCTCCTCCAGCCATCATGTGTTATGGAGATTTCCTTCAGGACAGGTGGCTCCTCCGGCCATCATGTGTTATGGAGATTTCCATCAGGACAAGCAGCTCCTCCGGCCATCATGTGTTATGGAGATTTCCTTCAGGACAGGTGGCTCCTCCGGCCATCATGTGTTATGGAGATTTCCTTCAGGACAGGCATCTCCTATGGTCATCATGTGTTCTTATTGAGAGCCGAGGAACGTGCTCTCGAATCACCCAAAGTTCAAGAAAAAGTGCAAACGTGTTACACTTAAAAAAACGTGCACAAAGGATGCAGTTTATCGCAAGCCCTTCTCCAATAGGAGAGAGGCCCCCAAACAAACCTTACCCTTCGCCTCTGGACCACAAGGTACCTGCAAGGCTCAAGGTCCCTTTTCGACAAAGCTACTAAGTGACCAGAAATGCTCTCGGCATCCCCCTTGGCGTTAGCCAAGGTATCTGCCCGCAGAGCCGTTAATGGTCGGTACCCTGCCCATGCAGGAGTCCCCGGGTTTTTTTGCAGAGAGGTGCGGAACCTAATGGCAACACACACCACCCCTAGACCGCTAGGAGGGACACCCAGAACGGCTACTGCATCTTAATCCTGTGGACACACAACACACAAAAAGTGACACAGTGAACAAAAATAAATAAGTGAGTAAATGTGCGTAGGTACACTGCCCAGACATACGGCCGGATCTATAAAAATTTCTCTGATCCTAGCCAGAAGACCGGAAATCAATAGGTGAGTGCAACTAAGGTGAAGAGATCATCGTGCCAGTGCTTCAACTCAGTGAGCCAATACACCCATTAAGTTTCGGCACCTCGGGGTAAAGACTCCCCGAGGCACTAAAGTACCTCGGCTTTAGACCCTCTCGACCTCATGGCGAGACCCAGAGGAAAAAGGTCACATCGAGGCAGCCATTGAGCTGGTTTCATGGCACCAGCCCCGGTACACCTGCTCCTGTATATAGCAATCCATTCCCACCAGTGGACTACCTGATAAGAACAGATTTCTTTTTTTCTTTCCCCCCTCAGGTAGGGGAAGAAAGTACTTCAAACAATACTTTCAAACTGGCATTACAAACTTTCTGTAACAGACAACCCTCTCATCATCGGGAAACTTTATTATCAATCAAAAAGGACAAAAAAAAAAACAAATCACAAAAAACATCAAGATAAATCAACAAGGTGAATCCAATTTCTTTTTCCAAATACCCTCCGCATCAATCCCACCCCTCCTAGAATCCCACAAAAAACAAATACAGTTTCACTAACACCATCCTCACACTATTATCACTCTTTCCTCAAAAACACACATACATTTCGCACATCCCACAAGACTTCCTTAATACTCGTCAATAACCACAACACTCTTTCATGCTGACCACCACTTACACAAAGCCCAAACATCATCATTTCAAAGGACAAAGAAATCCTACCTGTCAATTCTTTACATATAGGACCAAGTCTTTAACAACCTCTCGCGCACTTACAATTTCAGAAGAGATGAATAATCCTTTCAAAGCCATTACAACCCACTCTTGGACATACATCACATCTCACCAAACCCCTTTCTTTCTGAAACTCTCTCACAGGCAACACACCATGTAGACTTTGCCATACAATCTCCTTTTGCCTATTAGACATACCATCCATCCTCACTTTCTTCCAAACTTTCTCCACATCCGCTCCCCTTACAGAATCAATATTACACACAACTTCTTTACTCTCAATCATTCTCATTACTAGACGTTTATTCTTCAACACACTCACCTCCTTCTATTAATTCAAACAACCCACTCATACCACCACTTAGGAATTTAAAAAACAAACAAAAAAAAAACAGGCCTACTTAGATCCCTCTTACACCATTTCAGCCTAACAATCCACCAGCAAGAAACTTAGTCATACAAGACATCTTCTTCTCTCCTTCAATAATAACCAGAATAAAAACTAGAATATTTACTCCAAAATAAACCTCCAGATTTGGAAAACTCATCCCATCCTTTCTCCAATTTTTAACCACTTAAGGACCTAGGGCGTATGGATACGCCTTGACGTCCTGGTACTTAAGGAATTTCAGTCCCCGCCGCGCACCTGGCGGGGACCGGACTGGGGTGACTGCTGATATCTATCAACAGGCATCCCGCACAAATGCCCAGGGGGGTCATCAAACCCCCCCATTTCGGCGATCGGCGCAAATCGCAAGTGAATTCACACTTGCGATTTGCGCCGATTCCGGGTCATACGGGTCTATGGTGACCCGGAATATAAGGGGGATCACGGTTGTCTAAGACACCTAAGATCCCCCTGAAGGGATAGGAGTGAGGTGACACCCCTCGTATCCCTGCTATTGGTCGTCCTAAGCGACGACCAATAGCAGATCGGGGGCGGGGGGGGGGGTAACTTTCGTTTTCCCCGTCCTGCCCACCCACAATAGGCGGGGCAGGACAGGGAAACGACGGAGGACCAGCGCCGAAGTCCACTTACCCGTCCGGAGGCAGCGGGCGACGGTGATCGGCGGGCGGCATGCCGTGCGGCAGAAGAGGACGGCTCTCTGGATCCTACGGAAGCCGGTAAGTTGATCTGGAGGGCTACAGTCTGAGACCACTGTAAAGTGGTCTCTAAACTCTAGCCCTCCAGATGTTGCAAAACTACAACTCCCAGCATGCCCAGACAGCTGTTTGGGCATGCTGGAATATGTAGTTTTGCAACCGCTGGAGGGCTACAGTTTGAGACCATTATGCAGTGGTCTCTAGTCTAAACTATATCTCTCCAGATCTTGCAAAACTATAACTAGTAGCATGCTCACATAGCTGTTTGCTGCCTGGGAATGTTGGGATTTGTAGTTTTGCAACATCTGGAGGTCCACAGTTTGGCGATCACTGTGCAGTGGTCTATAAACTGTAGCCCTCCAGATGTTGCAAAACTGCAAATCCCAGCATGCCCAGACAGCAAACAGCTGTCTTGGCATGCTGGGAGTTGTAGTTGCGTACCTCCAGCTGTTGCATAACTACATCTCCCAGCATACCCTTCGGTGATCAGTACATGCTGGTAGTTGTAGTTTTGCAACAGCTGGAGGCACACTGGTTGGAAAATACTGAGTTAGGTAACTGAACCTAACTGAAAGTTTTCCAACCAGTGTGCCTCTAGCTTTTGCAAAGGTACAACTACCAGCATGCACAGTCTGTCAGTAATGCTGGGAGTTGT
Source organism: Hyla sarda (assembly GCF_029499605.1). Classification (NCBI taxonomy): domain Eukaryota; kingdom Metazoa; phylum Chordata; class Amphibia; order Anura; family Hylidae; genus Hyla; species Hyla sarda. Next base: position 96,319 of record NW_026610400.1, read on the forward strand.
AGTTTTGAAACAGCTGGAGGTTTGCCCCCCCCCCCCCATGTGAATGTACAGGGTACATTCACACAGGCAGGTTTACAGTAAATTTCCTGCTTCAAGTTTGGGCTGCGGCAAATTCGCAAACTCCTAGCGGGAAACTCACCGTAAACGCCAGTGCGAATGTACCCTAAAAACACTACACTACAATACCACATAATAAAGGGTAAAACACAACATATACACCCCCTTACACTGTCCCCCCCAATAAAAATGAAAAATGTATTGTACGGCAGTGTTTCCAAAACGGAGCCTCCAGCTGTTGCAAAACAACAACTCCCAGCATTTCCGGACAGCCACTGACTGTCCAGGCAACCTGGGAGTTTAGCAACAGCTGGAGGCACCTTGTTTGGGAATCACTGGCGTAGAATACCCCTATGTCCACCCCTATGCAATCCCTAATTTAGTCCTCAAATGCGCATGGCGCTCTCTCACTTCAGAGCCCTGTCGTATTTCAAGGCAACAGTTTAGGGCCACATATGGGGTATCGCCGTACTCGGGAGAAATTGCACTACAAATTTTGGGGGGTCTTTTTCTCCTTTTACCCCTTATGAAAAGGAAAAGTTGGGGGCTACACCAGCCTGTTAGTGTAAAAAAATAAAAATGTTTACACTAACATGCTGATGTTGTCCCATATTTTTTATTTTCACAAGCGGTAAAAGGAAAAAAACACTCCAAAAATTTAGTACGGAAATACCCCATATGTGTTATTTTTCATTTGCACAGCCCACTGTTCCAAAGATCTGTCAAACGCCAGTGGGGTGTAACTACTCACTGCACCCCTTATTAAATTCTGTGAGGGGTGTAGTTTCCAAAATGGGGTCACATGTGGGGGGTCCACTGTTCTGGCAACACGGGGGCTTTGTAAACGCACATGGCCCCTGACTTCCATTCCAAACAAATTCTCTTCCTAAAAGTTCAATGACGCTCCTCCTTCTGAGACTTGACGTCCTCACATGGGGTATTTCCATACTCAGAAGAAATGGGGTTACAAATTTTGGGGGTCATTTTCTCCTATTACCCCTTGTAAAAATGTAAAATTTAGGGGAAAAAACAGCATTTTAGGAAAAAAAATATTTTTTTTCATCTCCACATCCAAATTTAACAAAAAGTCGTCAAACACCTGTGGGTAGTTAAGGCTCACTGTACCCCTTGTTACGTTCCTTAAGGGGTGTAGTTTCCAAAATGGTATGCCATGTGGGTATTTTTTGCTGTTCTGGCACCACAGGGGCTTCCTAAATGCGACATGCCCCCCAAAAACCATTTCAGCAAAATTTGCTTTCAAAAAGCCAAATGAGACTCCTTCTTTTCTGAGCATTGTAGTTCGCTCGCAGAGCATTTTACGTTCTAACATGGGGTATTTCCACACTCAGAAGTGATGGGGTTACAAATTTTGGTGGGCATTTTCTCCGATTACCCTTTGTAAAAATGGTAAATTTGGGGAAAAAACTGCACTTTAGTGAAAAAAAAATTTTCCCATCCAATTTTAATGAAAAGTTGTCAAACACCTGTGGGGTATTAAGGCTCATTGGACCCCTTGTTGCATGCCTTGAGGGGTGTACTTTCCAAAATGGTATGCCATGTGGTGTTTTCTGCTGTTCTGGCACCATAGGGGCTTTCTAAATGTGACATGCCCCCCAAAAACCATTTCAGCAAAATTCACTCTCCAAAATCCCATTGTTGCTCCTTCCCTTCTGAGCCCTCTACTGCGCCCACCGAACACTTGACATACACATATTAGGTATTTCCTTACTCGAGAGAAATTGGGTTACAAATTTTGGGGGGCTTTTTCTCCTATTACCACTTGTAAAAATTCAAAAACTGGGTCTACAAGAACATGCGAGTGTAAAAAATGAAGATTTTGAATTTTCTCCTTCACTTTGCTGCTATTCCTGTGAAACACCTAAAGGGTTAACACACTTACTGAATGTCATTTTGGATACTTTGAGGTGTGTAGTTTTTATAATTGCGTCATTTGTGGAGTATTTCTAATATGAGGGCCCTTCAAATCCACTTCAAAACTGAACTGGTCCCTGAAAAATTCAGATTTTGAAAATTTTGTGAAAAATTGGAAAATTGCTGCTGAACTTTGAAGCCTCTGATGTCTTTCAAAAGTAAAAACTCATCAATTTTATGATGGAAACATAAAGTAGACATATTGTGTATATGAATCAATGTATAATTTATTTGGAATATCCATTTTCCTTATAAGCAGAGAGCTTCAAAGCAAAAAAAAATGCAAAATTTTCAATTTTTTCATCAAATTTTGGAATTTTTCACCAAGAAATGATACAAGTATTGGCCAAATCTTACTACTAACATAAAGTAGAATATGTCACGAAAAAACTCTCTTGGAATCAGAATGAAAAGGTAAAAGAATCCCAGAGTTATTAATGCTTGAAGTGACAGTGGTCAGATGTTCAAAAAATGGCCGGGTCCTTAAGGTATATTTGGGCTGGGTCCTTAAGCGGTTAATCACCATCTCTCTCCTCAACCTCTCTACCTTAGACCCTCAGAAAAAGACAAACAAAACCCGGTTCAAACTGCTCAAACACTTATACTGAAGAGAAAAAATCATAGCAACATACAGAAAAATTGGCAAAACAACCCTTTTAACCTCTTCAGGACATAGGGCGTATGGATACGCCCTGCATTCCGAGTCCTTAAGGACCGAGGGCGTATCCATACGCCCGTGGTAAATCCGGCCCCCACCGCTAGCCGGAGGGGCGCCGGAGCCGGATGCCTGCTGAAATCGTTCAGCAGGCATCCCGGCATATCGCCCAGGGGGGTCATTATGTCCCCCCATGTCGGCGATCGCAGCACATCGCTCATCAATTCAGATGAGCGATGCGCTGCGATTCCGTTCCCCGCCGCTCGCCGGGCGGGGATCGGAGCCGGATGTCTGCTGATTTCTATCAGCAGACATCCCGGCAGTGTGCCGGAGGAGGTCCGGAGGACCTCCTATACCGGCGATCGCTGCAGGACGCCGGTAACTACTAACCGGCGTTCTGCAGCGGTTCCGGGTCCTCAGGGTCACGTGTGACCCTGTTACCCGGATATAGATGGCGACTGGTGGTGTAGTATACACCACCAATCACCATCCTTGCTGTACTGGGGGCTGGCATTGTGGCCACCCCCCTCAGTACAGTTGTGATTGGGTGGCCAAAGTGGCCACACCAATCACAATGTAATAGGAGAGGATGGTGGGGGCTAGGAGCACGTTGCTCCGTTCTGCCCACCATTCCACAGAGATCTGGTGTGCAGGACGGAGCCCCGTGCTGCCCACCATCCCCTCAGTAAAAAAAAAGTGCCCCTTGCCCCCTTTCTGTGGCCCCTTGGCACAGAAATCCCCAGGGATAGCTTTAGATTTAGGTAGGGACAGGTTAGGGTTAAAAAAAAAAAAAGTTTTTTTTTTTTTTCTTTTTTCGGCGTACCTCAGTGGGTGTCCGTGGGTCCGTAGCACCTTTAGCTGCGTGACCCCGGCCCTGCTGGGTCGCTGCGGTCTGCCGCCAGCCTTTTTTTTTGGGCGCAGATCTTTTTTTTTTCTTTTTTCCCTAAGCGTGTGTGCGGACCCTCTTAGTTATAAAAGAGCGGTCCACCACCGTTTGTTAAAGCCCACCCGCCGCTGATCAGTCCCATAGTACTGATCAGCGTTTTTTTTTTTGTGGTGCCGGCGCTTTTTTACGCGTTTTCTAGCGCTTTTTTTGCACCCATAGGCGGTCCGTGCCACCAGTAGCAGACGTGTACTGTGTGGCCGGACCTTACCTGTGTGTGCGGCGTGCCTCACCGCTGTCAGTGATTTATCACTGATCAGCGTTTTTTTTGTGGTAAAGGCACCTTTTTCAGTTAACGCGTATTTTTTTTGCACCCATAGGCGGTCCGTGCCACCAGTAGCAGGCGTGTACTGTGTGGACGGACCGTATCTGTGTGTGCAGCCTGTCCCACCGCTGTCGGTGATTTATCACTGATCAGCGTTTTTTTTTTGTTCAGGCGGGTGCATTTTTTCCGGGGTTAAGCGTTTTTTTATTTTATTTTTGTGTGGGGGTCTGAGTACAAGCCACCAGCCACTGTTCTGGGCTGAGTGGCCGGACCCCCCTCTGACTTCTGCGCCCCCTGCCGCCACAAGCGCTAATCAGTGCGCACACCACTGATTAGATAAACGCTTATTTTTTTGGCGCAGGGTTTTTTTTGCGCTAGAAGTCCCCCTTTTTTTTTTTAAAAGTCCCCTTTTTATTTTATATTTTTTTCTGTTAGGGCGGGTTAGTTTAGTTAGGTTAGGTTAGGCTAGGGCGGGTTAGGGAGGTAGTATCGCACCACACCACACGCAGCACACACACCAATAAAGTTTCCCCCACACACACACACACATACCCGTATCCCCATTAGAGTAGGGAAATGGCCCGCAGAGCGTTTTCGGCGGAGGAGGCATATGCCATAATTGCCTCCGACACCGAGAGCGGCTCAGAGGACGATGAAGACCCCACCTTCCTTATTTCATCGTCCTCCTTATCATCTAGTTCTGATGATGAGCCACCAAGGCGGCGCAAACCTCCTCTGCCCTTGGCTCTGTGCCCCATGCTAGTATGAGTCCCCCTGGCGCTCATACTAGTGAAGCCCCCCTGCCAAGGTCACTGGTACTTCGTACCGGAGAACTTGTCTGGGCTGAGCCAGCGGACCACGAGCCCGTGATTCCTGAGTTTGTTGGCGACTCAGGAATCAAGATTAACATCGCCGGGTTCACTGAAAAGGAATTTTTCGTTCATTTTTTCAGTGACGACTTTGTTAATCTAATGGTTACACAGACGAATCTGTATGCCCAACAGTTCGTCGCCGCTAACCCGGGCTCACTTTTAGCTAGACCCGGTGTCTGGACTACAGTCGATGCAGCCGAAATGAGGACCTTTTGGGGCCTTGCGCTGCATATGGGTCTAGTTAAAAAACCCAGTGTCAGGCAATATTGGAGTGGGGACGTCTTTTACCAGACACCCCTCTACAGTATGGCCATGGCACGTTCCCGGTTCGAGGCCATTCGGAGATGTTTGCATTATGCTGATAATGCGGCATGTCCCCCCCGAACTGATCCCGCGTATGACCGCCTGTATAAAATCAGGCCGGTCATCAATCACTTCGGGGCCAGATTTTGGGAGGCCTATGTCCCTGGAAGGGAGGTCGCTATTGATGAGTCGCTCATCAGCTTTAAGGGGAGACTCAGCTTCCGGCAATACATCCCTACCAAGCGAGCGCGGTATGGCGTGAAGATGTATAAACTTTGCGAGAGTACCTCCTGGTTCACTTGCAAGTTTATGGTGTATGAGGGACGAGATTCCTGCATTGAACCCCCAGATTGTTCCCCCACTCTGGGTGTTAGCGGGAAAATCGTTTGGGGCCTTTTGCACCCATTGCTAGATAAAGGTTACCACCTTTACATGGATAACTTTTATACTAGTATCCCTCTCTTCACATCCCTCGCCGCCAGATCCACGCTCGCTTGTGGGACAGTCCGGAAGAATCAAAGAGGCCTTCCTTCCTATCCCCTGCAGACTCCTATCCCCCGGGGTGAGTCCCGTGCCCTCACCCATGATAACCTGTTGTTGGTCCGGTATAAGGACAAGAGGGATGTCCTTATGCTCACCACAATTCATGGGAATGGCAGCACCCCTGTCCCTGTGCGAGGTACCGTGGGACCGGTCCTCAAGCCCGCTTGTATTCTGGACTACAATCGGTATATGGGGGGAGTTGATCTTTCTGATCAAGTCCTCAAGCTATATAATGCCATGCGGAAAACAAAGATATGGTACAAAAAAGTTGCGGTCTACATGGTACAGGTTGCCATGTACAACTCTTTTGTACTGTACAAGAATGCTGGCAACACAGGGACATACCTGGAGTTCCAAGAGGAAGTTCTAAAGGCCCTCATCTATGGTGACCGCCAAAGAGCGGGTCAGAGCACCTCTGGAACTTCAGGTCCCCGGATCGTCCCCGGCCAACACTTTCCAGGTGTGATCCCCCACACTGGAAAGAAGGGACGATCTCAGAAGAAATGCAGAGTGTGTCGCAAGAGGGGGATTCGGAAGGACACCACCACTCAATGCGACACTTGCCCCGATCATCCGGGCCTCTGCATAGGCTGCTTCAGGGAGTATCACACTTCCATGGAGTACTACATTTTCCGTCATTTGCCCTAATTTTCATTACCCACAATTCGACTCCAATGTACCAGTCCAGGGTACATTGTCTTCCAAATTTTATACCAAACCCCCCCCCCCCCCAAAAAAAAAAAAATAACCTTTTTCTCAATACCCCCAATATCTTTTTTTTTTCTTCCCCCTAAAAAATGGGTCATGGGACACAGAGTCAACAGCATTGGAGGTTTGCAGTTGCCTCAAATGCGCAACGCTCTCTCTCCCCACCTGAGCGGGTTGCGCATTTGAGGTAACAGAATAGGGACAGCCCCACACATCCCCTTCCCAGAATGATGATTCAGAGTATAGGGTTTGGGGCGGGCATCCTTTTTACTTTTGGCTGTACTCTGGGTCATCATTCTGGGAAAATAATTGGCATATCAGTTCTAAAATTGCAATTTTCTTCCCCCCATAGTACACATCATCCATTCCTGGAAAATAAATGAAGGGAACACCCATCTGTTCCAAATCTCCACTTCACCCTATACACCTTCCCTAGGGGGTGTACTGTTTGTAATAATCTCACATATGGGTGTTCCTTTCTTGTATTTTCCTCTGAATGTATGTAACTGTTAGGTCCGTAACAAACATCCGCCTCAAATGCGAAGAGTTCTCGCTGAGCTCTGTCGTATTTCCAGGCGACAATTCAGAGTCACATGTTAGTTGTTCCCAAAAAGATGAAGCAGAGCATAGGTTGAAAATTGCAATTTTCAAAAGCTACCCTTCATCCATTCCTGGAAAATAAATTTAGGAAACCCCTGTGCGTTAGAAATGTCCTCTTTACCCCTATACCCATTCCTCAGGGTGGGTACTTTCTGTAATGGTGTCACATGTGGGTGTTTCATTTTTGTATTTTCCTCGGAATGTATGTAACCGTCAGCTACTGATATGCCATAGGCCACAAATACAAACTGACCTCTATGACTTCTGAGCCTTGTTGTTCACCCGCCCAGCACGTTACCCCATATGTGGATGGATTTTTATAGTCAGGGGAAAAAGCCCTCCAAAATTTGTAACCCAATTCCTCATATTACCCCTTGTGAAAATGTTAAAAATTGGGTAACCCCAGCATTTTAGTGTAAAAAAATCTAATTTTTTAATTTAGGCCCACTTTTCAAAAAACCTGTGAGGTGTAAGAACTCACTGTAACACTGTTACGTTCCCCGAGGGGTCTAGTTTCCAAAATGTAATGCCATGTGTTTTTTTTTCTGCTGTCCTGGCACCAAAGGGGCTTCCTAAATGAGGCATGCCCCCAGAGCAAAATTTGCTTCCAAAAAGCCAAAATGTGACTCCTTCTCTTCTGAGACCTGTAGTGCGCCAACAGAGCACTTTTTACCCCCATATGGGGTGTTTTCTGAATCGGGAGAAATTGGGCTTCAAATTGTGGGGGGTATTTTCTGCTATTACCCTTTTCAAAAATGTTAAATTTTTGGGAAAACAAGCATTTTAGGTAAAAATTTAAATTTTTTTTTACATTTGCAAAAGTCATGAAACCCCTGTGGGGTATTAAGGTTCACTTTACCCCTTGTTATGTTCCCCAAGGGGTCTAGTTTCCAAAATGGTATGCCATATGTTTTTTTTTTGCTGTCCTGGCACCATAGGGGCTTCCTAAATGCGGCATCCCCCCAGAGCAAAATTTGCTTCCAAAAAGCCAAATGTGACTCCTTCTCTTCTGATACCTGTAGTGCGCCAGCAGAGCACTTTTTACCCCCATATGGGGTGTTTAATGAATCGGGAGAAATTGGGCTTCAAATTTTGGGGGGTATTTTCTGCTATTACCCTTTTCAAAAATGTAAAATTTTTGGGAAAACAAGCATTTTAGGTAAAAAATGTTACTTTTTTTTTATATTTGCAAAAGTCATGAAACCCCTGTGGGGTATTAAGGTTCACTTTACCCCTTGTTATGTTCCCCAAGGGGTCTAGTTTCCAAAATGGTATGCCATGTGTTTTTTTTTTTGCTGTCCTGGCACCATAGGGGCTTTCTAAATGCGGCATGCCCCCAGAGCAAAATTTGCTTCCAAAAAGCCAAATGTGACTCCTTCTCTTCTGAGACCTGTAGTGCGCCAGCAGAGCACTTTTTATCCCCATATGGGATGTTTCCTGAATCGGGAGAAATTGGACTTCAAATTTTGGGGGGCATTTTCTGCTATTACCCTTTTCAAAAATGTAAAATTTTTGGGAAAAAAAGCATTTTAGGTAAAAAATTTTACTTTTTTTTTTACATTTGCAAAAGTCATGAAACCCCTGTGGGGTATTAAGGTTCACTTTACCCCTTGTTATGTTCCCCAAGGGGTCTAGTTTCCAAAATGGTATGCCATGTGGGCTTTTTTTGCTGTCCTGGCACCATAGGGGCTTCCTAAATGCGGCATGCCCCCAGAGCAAAATTTGCTTCCAAAAAGCCAAATGTGACTCCTTCTCTTCTGATACCTGTAGTGCGCCAGCAGAGCACTTTTTACCCCCATATGGGGTGTTTTCTGAATCGGGAGAAATTGGGCTTCAAATTTTGGGGGGCATTTTCTGCTATTACCCTTTTCAAAAATGTAAAATTTTTGGGAAAACAAGCATTTTAGGTAAAAATTTTAAATTTTTTTTTACATTTGCAAGAGTCATGAAACCCCTGTGGGGTATTAAGGTTCACTTTACCCCTTGTTATGTTCCCCAAGGGGTCTAGTTTCCAAAATGGTATGCCATGTGTTATTTTTTTGCTGGTTTGACACCCTAGGGGCTTCCTAAAGGTGACATGCCCCCCAAAAACCATTTCAGAAAAATGTTCTCTCCAAAATCCCCTTGTCGCTCCTTCGCTTCTGAGCCCTCTACTGCGCCCGCCGAACAATTAACATAGACATATGAGGTATGTCCTTACTCAAGAGAAATTGGGCTACAAATTCAAGTAAAAATTTTCTCCTTTTACCTCTTGCAAAAATTCTAAAATTGGGTCTACAAGAACATGCGAGTGTAAAAAATGAAGATTTTGAATTTTCTCCTTCAGATTGCTGCTATTCCTGTGAAACACCTAAAGGGTTAAAACACTGACTGAATGTAATTTTGAATACTTTGGGGGGTGCAGTTTTTATAATGGGGTCTTTCATGGGGTATTTCTAATATGAAGACCCTTCAAATCCACTTCAAACCTGAACTGGTGTCTGAACTGGAGTTTGAAAATTTTGTGAAAAATTGGAAAATTGCTGCTGAACTTTGAAGCCCTCTGGTGTCTTCCAAAAGTAAAAACTCATAAATGTTATGATGCAGACATAAAGTAGAAATATTGTATATGTGAATAATAATAAAAAAAAATTGGAATATCCATTTTCCTTACAAGCAGAGAGCTTCAAAGTTTGAAAAATGCACAATTTTCAATTTTTTTCATGAAATTTTGGGATTTTTCACCAAGAAAGGATGCAAGTTACCACAAAATTTTACCACTATGTTAAAGTAGAATATGTCACGAAAAAACAATCTCAGAATCAGAATGATAACTAAAAGCATCAGAGTTATTAATGTTTAAAGTGACAGTGGTCAGATGTGCAAAAAACGCTCCGGTCCTTAAGGCCAAAATGGGCTTGGTCCTGAAGGGGTTAATAACCACAATATTTCTGATAAAAGAAAAACTTCTCAAACTCCAAAAATTCAAATGTATCTCCACCTTATTTTTCGCCTCTTCCCAAATATCCTTCCCATCCAAATCATTACTAAACTTAATCCCCAATATTTTAATTGACTCCTCCACTACATTCACCCTAACATCCCTACTTAACCCACTTTCACCAAAATATTTACATTCACTTTTCAACCAATTAATTTTAAAAGCAGATGCACCACAAAAAATATATACCAAAAGTTTCACTGTCCTGACACCCCACTCAGAATCATATAAAACACATACATCATCCATATAATAATTTACTTGAAATTCCCTTCCATTGCTACCAGGAATATATTAACCTCTTACTACTTTATCCCTCCTAATCAGACATAACAGAGGCTCAATTGCACATATAAACGCTACTGGCGAGAGAGGGCCTTATTCCTGAAAAAACAATCACTCTCCTTCCCACACATCCATTAACAAGTATCCTACTATATATTCTATCATGCAAACTTCTAACCCTCCACACAAAATTTTTTGGAAACCCCATCTGCAACAACACCCTAAACCAAAAACTATGAGATAACCTATCATACGCCTTTTCAAAATCAAGCGACAACAAAAAAATATCTTGCTTTCTACTCTTACAATCCCCTAGACAATCTCTCAACAAACACAAACTCTCATGTATACGACGCCCAGGCACAGCACAAAACTGATCATCACCAACAACATCCCTCATCCCATTAGCAATCATTTTTGCTTAGATCTTGTAATCGCCAATTCTTCAAATCCCCTTTTTTCGGAATTAATACCCCCACACCGCAACGCATACTTTCAGCAATCTCCATATTTTTCCACATAAACTGACACACTACATCCTTATCCACCACATTCCACAGAAAACAATAAAATTCTACAGGCAGACCATCTTCACCTGGTGTTTTATTTGCAGACATTTTCTGCACTACATCCCAAACTTTTTCACTCGATATTTCACGCATAACAAAAGCCTTTTCAGTTTCTCCAAGTTTCCCATCCAACACACTCAAAACCTCACTCTCCAGATTCTCATCCCTCCACTTCTCTCCATACAGTTCCTCATAAAAGCGAGCAACTTCCTCACTCACACCATCCCCACTCACTTCCCTACCAACCTCCTTCATAACCACATCAATAACAGGTTTTTTGGAAAAAATAACATCATGCTCCATTTTGTCTACCTTGTTATCGAACTAATTTTTCTTTACATATCACCTTCTATACATACATTCATACTATCTATCTGAAACGCGTCTAGGCTTAAGACTTTGTTTGAACAGAGCACTACAAAGACGCACTGCCTATTCAGAAGCCGACATAATCATTCAAATCAGCCGCTGACAGACCTGCTGTTCAAGCCGAGATCTTCATCTACCTGGCGCATTGATCTGCCTTTTATCCCGCCTCACATGCTGCCACTACCGCGAGTATCTCCATCGGAGTAAGCCAGCGAGGGTCCGTCATTACAACAGCCGCACGCCGCAGCTGCGGACCTCCAGCGTGGGAGCCTTCTGCTACAGCACCGCTCCCAGATCAAGTTCCACACGACGCTCTGCAGCCAAGCCTCCGCTTGCAAAGTACAACTGCTGCTCCTATCATCTTCGACCTGCGCAGCACCGGACCGGCAGACACGGTGAGCATTAATTATCTCCGTAGAGACTACAGGCAGTTTAGTCCAATTCACAAAAGGACTTTACAACCAGAAATCCAATTGCCGGTTCATCAGCTTGTTCCGGATAGACAGCCAATCATCTAAAACTGCAGTGCTTCACACATCAATATTAATATTTACCGTTAGGGCCCTATGGTTATTAAATTTATACATTATTCAAATGTTTTTTTTAATTGATTTGTCATATGATTGTATTTTAATAAAATGTTTGCATTGTTTAAACTAACTGTTTTCAAACCATCTTTTCACTGTGCACCCAGTAGGGTGGTATCCTTGAGGTTTGGTTGAAATTTTTCTTTTAGATTTGTAAATTACTTCTATTAAAAAATTTGAATCCTTTCAATAGTTATCAGCTGCTAAAGTTGAGTTGTTCTTTTCTGTCTGACAACAGTGCTCTCTGCTGACACCTCTGTCTGTCTCAGGAACTGTCCGGAGCATAACATAGTAACATAGTTCATGAGGTTGAAAAAAGACCAGAGTCCATCAAGTTCAACCTATATCCCTACTGAGTCCCTACTGAGTTCCTACTGAGTTGATCCAGAGGAAGGCAAAAAACCCTCATACTAGAGGTAAAAATTCCTTCCCGACTCCAAATATCAGAATAAATCCCTGGATCAACGTTCTGTCCCTATAAATCTAATATACATAACCAGCGATGTTATTACTCTCCAAAAATGCATCCAGACCCCTTTTATATTCTTTTACAGAGGTCACCATGACCACCTCCTCCTCCTCCATAACAGGTTTACTATGGGGATTTGCTCCTACTTTGGACAGCTCCCGAGACAGGTGTAATCAGAGAGCAGTTAGACAGAAATGAACAACTCAACTTCAGCAGCTGATAAGTACTGGAAGGATTCATATTTTTTCATAGAAGTATTTTACAAATTTGTTTAACTTTCTGGAGCCAGTTGATCTAAAATACCCCTTTAAGGTGCTCAAAACAAAAAACTGTGAGTTAAAAACAATTAGGGAGGAACAGATCTTACATGTGAACAGGAGCTAAGATGAAATGGGTCATATTAATGCACCTAACTCATTTTTATCGTTTAAACCTAATGGTCCTAATGCATGTAATCGTATAATCCATCTGGATTCTTTTAATAACAGAGTTTGGGATCTATCTTTACCTGGAAAAGTGTTTTCTATTCTTTCTAAGTCTCCAAACTTTAATGTAGAGCCATCACCATGATGAAAATTAATCACGTGTTCTATAAATCTTGTGGAACCTTTCTGTGTGACTAGGGATCTAAGATCTATATATATATATATATATATATATACATATATATCTATATATATAAAAATTCCTGGAATACCCCTTTAACTTAAAATCTGAAACTAACTCAAATAACTTTCTCCCAGAGACATCAGACACTTTTTTTTTAAATCAACATTCATGTCCCCAACTAAAATAACAGGCATTTTGCCCTGAACATAAAGCTTCAATTTTTCAAACTGATTTTTCCTTTCATTTTTACACGCAGGAGCATAAACATTAATCAAATAAAACGTAACATTTTTACAACTTTAAACAACAGAAATACACCTTCCAGGCTCAATCACCATATAACTTTCAACAGAAATTTCAGTTGTTTTTTTTTTAAGCCGAGGAACGTGCTCTCGATTCACCCAAAGTGCAAGAAAAAGTGCAAACGTGTTACACTAAAAAACTTGCACAAAGGATGCGGTCTATCACAAGCCCTTCTCCGATAGGCCCCCCAACAAACCTTACCCTTCGCCTCCGGACCAAAAGGTACCTGCGAGGTTCCAGGTTCGATGTCCCTTTTCGCCGAAGCTACTAGGGGACCACAAATGCTCCCGGCATCCCCCTTGGCGTTAGCCAAGGTATCTGCCCACAGAGCCGATTACGGTAGGTACCCTGCCAAAGAAGGAGTACCCGGGGTGTTTGCAGGGAGGTGCGGAACCTAATGGCCACACACACCTCTCCTAGACCGCCAGGAGGGACACCCAGAAGGGCTACCGCATCCTGACAAATCCTGTGAACACACAACACGCAAAAAGTGACACAGTGAGACAAAAAGAAATAAATAAGTGAATGTGCAGATATACTGCCCGGACATCCGGCCGGATCTATAAAAATTTCTCTCATCATAGCCAGAAGGCCGTGAATCAAGAGGTGAGTGCCACAAGGTGAAGAGATTATGGTGCCCGTGCTTCAACTCAGTGAGTCTATTCTCCCAGTGAGTTTCGGCACCTCGGGGTCACCACTCCCCGAGGCACAAAAGTACCTCGGCTCTAGACCCTCTCAGCCTCATGGCGAGACCCGGAGGGAACAGATCACATCGGGGCAGCCGTCGAGCTGATTCCTCAGAACCAGCCCCGGAAAGCCCTGGTACACCTGCACCCTCCATGCAGCACCCATCCCCACCAGCCCCATACCGGCGTAGTTTGCCACCGGCATGAAAACTGATAAGAACAGATACTACACTTGATCTTAGCCAAAAGGCCGAGAAGCGATCAACAGAAATTTCAGGTGACTTAATTAAAATCCCCAAACCTTCTTATCTGACACACTCCCAGACCTAACACACTGCCCATACACCCATTCATCCGGACTTATGGTGAACTCAATGCCGCACTCCTGTAAACAAAAGATTGCAGCATTTTCCTGTGCTAAGAAACTTAAAATAGCAGCTCTCCTGGCCTTATTTTTAAATACTCTTACATTTTGAGAGTATACAACAAATCCCATAATCTCAAACTAAAAGGAAAAAGGCTTAACCCCTTCCCGCTACATGACATATGCATACGTCATAAGCGGGCTCCCCCGATAGAACGCAGGGGTCACGCGCTGACCCTGCGTCATATCGCATCAGTTCAGGCGGCCATCAACGGCCGGGACCCGCAGCTAATACCGATTGCGGTGATGCCCGGTATTAATCCTTCAGACGCGGCGATCAAAGTTGATCGCTGCGTCTAAAGTGAAAGTATACTTTGCCGGATAACTCAGTGGAGCTGTTCGGGACCGCCGAGATGAAATCGCGATATCCCGAACACCTTGCAGGACAGCTGGAGGGTCCCTACCTGCCTCCTCACTGTTCGATTGCCGAATGACTGCTCCTAGCGTGAGATTCAGGCAGGAGCAGTCGAGCGGCGATAACACTGATCAATGCCCGGCTATTGCCTGGCAGTGATCAGTGTAGAAGATCAGTGTGTGCAGTATTATAGCTCCTATGGGAGCTATAACACTGCAAAAAAAAAGTCTAAATAAAGTGTTAAAGTGTTAATAAAGATCATTTAACCCCTTCCATAATAAAAGTTAGAATCCCCGCCCTTTTCCCAATAAAAAAAAAACTATGTAAATAAAAATAAACTTAAGTGGTATCGCCGCATGCGGAAATGTCCGAACTATAAAAATATGTTAATTAACCCCTTAAGGACACAGGGCGTAAATGTACGTCCTGGTGCGGTGGTACTTAACGCACCAGGACGTACATTTACGTCCTGTGCATAACCACGGGCATCGGAGCGATGCCCATGTCATGCGCGGCTGATCCCGGCTGCTGATCGCAGCCAGGGACCCGCCGGCAATGGCCGACACTCGCGATCTCGCGGGCGTCCACCATTAACCCCTCAGATGCCGGGATCAATACAGATCCCGGCATCTGTGGCAGTACGCGATTTCAATGAATGATTGGATCGCCCGCAGCGCTGCTGTGGGGATCCAATCATTCAGGACGCCGCACGGAGGTCCCCTAACCTTCCTCCTTCCGGCTCCCGGCGTCTCCTGCTCTTGTCTGAGATCGAGCAGACCAGAGCAGAAGATGACCGATAATACTGATCTGTTCTATGTCCTATACATAGAACAGATCAGTATTAGCAATCATGGTATTGCTATGAATAGTCCCCTATGGGGACTATTCAAGTGTAAAAAAAATGTAAAAAAATGTAAAAGTACAAAAAAGTGAAAAATCCCCTCCCCCAATAAAAAAGTAAAACGTCCGTTTTTTCCTATTTTACCCCCAAAAAGCGTAAAAAATTAATTTAATAGACATATTTGGTATCGCCGCGTGCGTAAATGTCTGAACTATTAAAATAAAATGTTAATGATTCGTACGGTGAACGGCGTGAACGTAAAAAAAAAAGTCAAAAATTGCTACTTTTTTAATACATTTTATTTAAAAAAAATTATAAAAATGTATTAAAAGTTTTTTATATGCAAATGTGGTATAAAAAAAAAGTACAGATCATGGC
Source organism: Hyla sarda (assembly GCF_029499605.1). Taxonomy (NCBI): domain Eukaryota; kingdom Metazoa; phylum Chordata; class Amphibia; order Anura; family Hylidae; genus Hyla; species Hyla sarda. The sequence continues at coordinate 112,052 of NW_026610400.1, forward strand.
GCAAAAAAATGAGCCCCCATACCGCCGCTTATACGGAAAAATAAAAAAGTTAGAGGTCATCAAAATAAAGGGATTATAAATGTACTAATTTGGTTGAAAAGTTTGTGATTTTTTTTAAGCACAACAATAATATAAAAGTATAAAATAATGGGTATCATTTTAATCGTATTGACCCTCAGAATAAAGAACACATGTCATTTTTACCGTAAATTATACGGCGTGAAAACAAAACCTTCCAAAATTAGCAAAATTGCATTTTTCTTTTTAATTTCCCCACAAAAATAGTGTTTTTTGGTTGCGCTATACATTTTATGATATAATGAGTGATGTCATTACAAAGGACAACTGGTCGCGCAAAAAACAAGCCCTCATACTAGTCTGTGGATGAAAATATAAAAGAGTTATGATTTTTAGAAGGCGAGGAGGAAAAAATGAAAACATAAAAATTTAATTGTCTGAGTCCTTAAGGCCAAAATGGGCTGAGTCCTTAAGGGGTTAAACTGCACGGTCTATGGCGTACACGTAAAAAAAAAAGCGTATTTTTGGACACTTTTTATATCATAATGAATGAAAAACTATCAAAAAGTCCACTCAAAACAAAAGTGATACCTATAAAAATGTCAGATCACAGCGCAAAAAAAATTAGCCCTCATACATCCCCATATGCGGAAAAATTAAAAAGTTATAGGGGTCAGAAGAGGAAATTTTTAAACGTATACATTTTCTTGCAAGTAGTTATGATTTTTTCCAGAAATACGATAAAATCAAACCTAAAACCTATATAAGTAGGGTATAATTTTAACCGTATGGACCTACAGAATAAAGATAAGGTGTCATTTTTACCGGAAAATAATGCATGGGTTACACAGGTATATCATCACCAGGCTCCTCCATAGCTATTCACAACCTTCAGCAGCGGCCATATTTTCCTCCTCCAACACTTTATAAAAGTTTCTGGTTTTCGGGCCCAAATCCGCACTTTGCTCACCTCTTCTTTTCTTGGCGGACTTCCCTCCATGCACCAGTTGAAAGCCATCATAATTTTCATCCTTTGCATTATGTTTTCCACCCCCCTCCCTGTGACACAAATCAGTCTCCCCTGAGGATGGAAGTGGCTCAATGTTAATAGGGTCAGAGGGGTGAACACTAGGACTCTGCAACCCCAGTTTGCAAATTACTTCCTCAAACTGTCTGAAAGCATCAGAAACTGCAGACTGAACATCCAGTGGTTTCTGAGGGGCCACTTTGGTCTTCTGAGGGGCCAATTTCCTCACAATCTCCCCCTCTCTCGCCACACTACTGGTGCTTACAAATGACAGTCCTTTTTCCCCAGGACAGTCTTTATAAACATGACCTTCCTTCCGACATAAGTCACACTTCCTGGCTTTAGGGTAACTACAAGCATGGTGACCAGCAGTATTGCAATTTCTACACATTTGTCCCTGTATACAGTTCTCCTTGACATGTCCAAAGGAAGAACAATTCCTACTGTAGTATGGCTGGCCGGGATACGACAGATACCCCCTATAACCGGCAATAGAAAAACTGGCCGGGGGATGTTCAAAACACCCAACACAATTGGGGTCCACTTTTATCTTCACCACAAACTTATAATCACAGTTAAATATTCCCAATACATTGGTTTGTTTCTCTCCTCCTTTCACATACTCACAGTACTGGCGCAAAAAGTTCTCAATAATGGTCACATCTGTGAAGGGGTTATGTACATGAACTAGCAAAGTATTTTCTTGCAATCCAAACAAGGGGGTTATCTTCACCCCATCCAGCATTACTGAGGTTCCTCAAGCGCTCATAAACATCAAGGCACCTAACTTCATCAACAAAGGTGACTTTATAGGAACCCTTGCGAGGAGATTCATTTACACTGAAAATTTCTTCACTCCAATTTTTAGCATAATAATATGTCTCACCAGAAAGATGACATTGTTCTTCATAGAACTTGCAGGATCCACTTCCAGACGAATGGTGTTGTTCAGACCTGCCATACTAGCAAAATGATAATCTGTCGGTACAGGACATCAGGAAGAAAAAAAATTTCTCCAGCAAACTGGGTAAACACAGAGATCGCACCCTCTGGCAAGACCTGAGCAAGCTGCCCTTGATCTTAGCCAAAAGGACGAGAAGCGAAGTAATGGAGATGGACATTTCCATTAAGGCAGGCGGCTCCCCTGGCCATCATGTTATGGCGATTTCCATCAGGACAGGCGGATCCTCCGGCCATCATGTGTTATGGAGTTTTCCATCAGGACAGATGGCTCCCCTGGCCATCATGTGTTATGTAGATGCCCATCAGGACAGACGGCTCCTCCAGCCATCATGTGTTATGGAGATTTCCATCAGGACAGGTAGCTCCTGCGGCCATCATGTGTTATGGAGATGGTCATTCCCATCAGGACAGGCGTATCCTCCGGTCATCGTGTGTTATGGAGATTTCCATCAGGACAGACAGCTCCTCCAGCCATCAGGTGTTATGGAGATTTCCATCAGGACAGGTAGCTCCTCCGGCCATCATGTGTTATGGAGATGGACATTTCCATCATGTTTTTTTTTTTTTTTTTTTTTTTAAGAGACGAGGTAAGGGCTTTCTATCACCGAAAGTGCAAGAAAAAGTGCAAACGTGTCACACTAATAAAAACGTGCACAAAGGATGCGGTCTATCGCTAAGCCCTTCTCCAACAGGAAAGAGGCCCCCCAACAAACCTACCCTTCACCTCTGGGCCAAAAGGCACCTGCAGGGATCCAGGTTCGATGCCACTTTTCACCGAAGCTACTGAGGGGCCGAAAATGCCCCTGGCTTCAACCTAGGCATTAACCAAGGTATCAGCCGAGGAGCCGTATACTGATGGCCTCTTGACCGAAGCCAAGTTGCCCAGGGGTTGCAGGGAGGTGAGGAACGAAAAGGCCACACACACCTCCCCTAGACCACCAGGAGGGACACCAAGAAGGGCTACCGCATCCTGACAATCCTGTGTACAAACAAAAACACGAAATGTGGCCCAGTGACATACAAAAATAATAAATAAGTGAATGAGTGCAGATATACTGCCCGGTCATCCGGCCAGATCTATAAAAATTTCCCTGATCCTAGCCAGAAGGCCAGGATACCAAGGGTGAGTGCCAAAGGTGAAAAGTATATGGTGCAGTGCATTCACTCAGTGAGCTATAACACCCAGTGAGTTTCAGCACCTCAGGGTTTCCGTTCAGTCGTTACACTCAAGTCATACAATAAATTTCAATAACCATCATGTTATGGAGATTTCCATTAGGGCAGGTGGCTCCTCCGGCCATCATGTGTTATGGAGATTTCCATCAGGACAGGCGGCTCCTCCGGCCATCATGTGTTATGGAGATTTCCATCAGGGCAGGTGGCTCCTCTGCCCATCATGTTGTTTTTTTTTTTATTTTTTTTATTGAAAGCCGAGGTACATGCTCTCAAATCCCCCAAGTGCAAGTAAAAAGTGCAAGTGTTCACACAAAAAAAGTGCACGAGGATGCAGTCTATCGCAAGCCCTTCTCCGAAAGGAGAGAGGCCCCCCAACAAACCAAAACCCTTCCCCTCTGGGCCAAAAGGCACCTGCAAGGTTCCAGGTACAATGTCCCTTTTCGCTGAAGCTACTCAGGGACCGAAAGTGTTCCTGGCGGACAACTAGGTGTTAACCAGGTTGTCACCGAGGAATCAGTAAAACCGGTTTGGCATCCTGCCGAAACAGGGTTGCCACGGAGTATAGCAGGGCGGTGAGGAACCTCATGGCCACACACACCTCCCCTAGACCGGCAGGAGGGACACCCAGAAGGGCTACCGCACCCTACCAAATCCTAGTGGACAAAACAAACACAAAAAGTGGACACAGTGACGAAAAATAAACAAAAATAAGTTGATGTGCGCAGTGTGTAATACTGCCCAGACATCCGACCGGAAGGCAGGGAAACTAAGGGTGAGTGCGCAGAAAATTGAGAGAAAATAGTGCATGCTACGTGCTTTCCTTCGAGTGGGGTTGCGAATCCCAAGTAAATTCCGCCACCCTGGGGTCACCACTCCCAGGGCACTTGTACACCTCGGCTTTCACTCTACCCAGACCTTAAGGTCAGATCCAGCAGGAACAGGTCTCATCAGAGATGACTGCTGCCCTCCACAGCCATCCCTGGTACACCCGTCTACTGTGTGGTTCCCCATCCTGTCTTGGTGGTCTTCCACACCACCAACTAACCGGAAAGGTACTACACTTGATCTTAACCAAAAGGCCAAGTGCTCTGCCCATCATGTTTTGTTTTTTTTAAGAGCCGAGGCAAGTGCTCTCTATCACCCAAAGTGCAAGAAAAAGTGCAAACGTGTCACACTAAAAAAAACGTGCACAAAGGATGCGGTCTATCGCTAAGCCCTTCTCCAACAGGAGAGAGGCCCCAAACAAACCTACCCTTGACCTCCAGGCCAAAAGGCACCTGCAAGGATCCAGGTTCGATGCCCCTTTTCACCAAAGCTACTGAGGGGCCGAAAATGCCCCTGGCTTCAACCTAGGCGTTAACCAAGGTATCAGCCGAGGAGCCATATACTGATGGCAGCCAAGATGCCCAGGGGTTGCAGGGAGGTGAGGAACCAGAAGGCCACACACACCTCCCCTAGACCGCCGGGAGGGAGCGCATCCTGACAATCCTGTGTACAAAACAAACACGTAAAAGTGGTACAGCGACAAACAAAAATTATAAATAAGTGAATGAGTGCAGATATACTGCCCGGATCTATAAAAATTTCCCTGATCCTAGCCAGAAGGCCGGGGTACCAAGGGTGAGTGCCAAAGGTGAAGAGTAATGGTGCCGTGCTTTCACTCAGTGAGTTATGTCATGCTTTTTGTATACCCCAAAAATGAATCACTATGTTTAATATGTTTCATAGCATAATTGCATGATGTTGGCCATTTTGTGTATTAACCTAAGTAGGCCAATTCTGAAGTTTCATCTCCTATCTCTAATGCCAGTCTGGGAGGACAATGCTTCTTGTATCTTTAGCATATTTATGGTGTTTAGATAAGAGACTGATAAGAGGTCTGGTTACACTCTCTAGACGACATTACTACCATTCATCCAAGGTAAAGGGAGGTGAATGGAGAGAAGAAGGGGGTGAGATAAGAGACTGTGAAATAACTATGTCTCATCCGAATGAACATTAGTTCTTTATATATATATATATATCCCCTTAACGACCATGGACGTAAATGTACGTCCTGGTTTGGCGGGACTTCCCGCACCAAGACGTACATTTATGTCCTGTGTTTGACCGCGAGCATCGGAACGGTGCTCGCGTCATACACGGCAGGTTCCGGCTGCTAGTAGCAGCCGGGGACCTGCCCGTAATGGCCGACATCCGCAATCGCGCGGATGTCCGCCATTAACCCCCTCAGATGCCGTGATCAATACAGATCACGGCATCTGTGGCAGTGCGGTACTTTGAATGGATGATGGGATCGCCCGCAGCGCTGCCGCGGCGATCCGATCATCCAGGATGGCGGCAGGAGGTCCCCTCACCTGGCTCCGGCCGTCTCCCGAGGTCTTTTGCTCTGGTCTGAGATCGAGCAGACCAGAGCAGAAGATCACCGATAAAACTGATCAGTGCTGTGTCCTATACATAGCACTGAACAGTATTAGCAATCAAAGGATTGCTATAGATAGTCCCCTATGGGGACATAAAAAGTGTAAAATAAAAGTTGAAAAATGTAAAAATAAAAAGTAAAAAAAAGTGAAAAATCCCCTCCCCCAATAAAAATGAAAATTGTCAGTTTTTCCCATTTTACCCCCAAAAAGCGTCAATTCTTTTTAATAAACATATTTGGAATCGCTGCGTGCGTAAATGTCCGTACTAGCAAAATATAGTGTTAATTATCCCGTACAGTGAATGGCGTAAATGTAAAAAATTTAAAAAGTCAAAAAATGCTGCTTTTTTGTCACATTTTATTAAAAAAAATTAATAAATTATCTAAAAGTTTCATATATGCAAATGTGGTATCGATAAAAAGTACAGATGAAGGTGCAAAAAATTAGCCCTCATACCGCCCTATATATGGAAAAATGAAAAAGTTATAGGTGGTCAAAATAGGGCGATTTTAGATGACTGATTTTGTACAAAAAGTTTTAGATTTTTTTTAAGTGGTACAAAAATATAAAAGTATCTAGCCATGGATATCATTTTAATTGTACTGACCCACAGAATAAACAACACATGTAATTTTTACCATAAAGTGTATAGTGTGAAAACAAAACCCTCCAAAATGCAGAAAATTGTAGTTTTCATTTAAATTTCCTCCCTAAAATTTTTTGGGTGGGTTCGCCGTACATTTTATGGTAAAATGAGAAGATTCACTACAGAGTACAATTGGTCACGCAAAAAACAAGCCCTTATATGGGTCTGTAGATGGAAATATAAAGGAGTTATGGATTTTAGAAGGCGAGGAGGAAAAAACGAAAACGCTAAGATAAAATTGGCCTGGTCCTTAAGGTGAAAATGGGCTTGGTCCTTAAGGGGTTATATATAAGGTAATCAGTAGGACATATGATATTGTCATATACTGTTAGTGTTGTAAAGGATTTCAGTATATATCTATTATCTTATATATGATTCTCATAGGAAACATTGATCCATGTTTAAAAAAAAATCTAAATCAGTAATCTAAAATCGCCCCATTTTGACCACCACTTTTTCATTTTTCCATATATAGGGCGGTATGAGGGCAAATTTTTTGCAGCGTTATCTGTACTTTTTATTGATAGCACATTTGCATATATAAAACTTTTAGATTTTTTTTTTTTTTTTATAAAATGTGACAAAAAAGCAGCATTTTTGGACTTTTTTTTTTTTTTTACGTTTACACCATTCACATTACAGGATAATTAACATTATATTTTGATAGTACGGACATTTACGCACGCGGCGATACCAAATATGTTTATTAAAAAAAATTACGCTTTTTGGGGGTAAAATGGGAAAAACTGACAATTTTCATTTTTATTGGGGGAGGGGATTTTTCACTTTTTTTTTCCTTATTTTTTAATTTTTCAACTTTTATTTTACACTTTTTATGTTCCCATAGGGGACTATCTATGCAATCCTTTGATTGCTAATACTCTTCAGTGCTATGTATAGGACACAGCACTGATCAATATTATCGGTGATCTTCTGCTCTGGTCTGCTCGATCTCAGACCAGAGCAGAAGACCCCGGGAGACGGCCGGAGCCAGGTGAGGGGACCTCCGGCCACCATGCTCGCGGCAGCGCTGTATTGATCACGGCATCTGAGGGGTTAATGGCGGACATCCACGCGATCACGGATGTCGGCCATTACGGGCGGGTCCCCAGCTGCTACTAGCAGCCGAAACCTGCCGTGTATGACGCAAGCACCGTTCCGATGCTCGCGGTCATACACAGGACGTAAATGTACGTCCTGGTGCTGGAAGTCCCACCAAACCAGGACGTACATTTAGGTCCGTGGTCGTTAAGGGGTTATATTCCTAAGACCTGGAGAAATATTCCTAAGACTTTGTGAACATTATTCTGACTAACAATCAATTACCAAGATAAGATAAACATAGACATTCACACATCTGTGTTGGAGAATATTTATTGTATTTCTTATCTTTCCAATAAATTAGAATGTCCAATTGGTGACGCTATGTCTGGAGAAACCATGGTTTTGATTACTTATAGATGTCAAAAGTTAATTATGGTTCCATTCGTCAAGTGTGAAATGTGGGTTTAAGACCAATTATTGACAGTTAACCCTTAATGGTAATGAGGCTAATTGCTTATGCAATAGCACCCCCTAGCGGATGGGTAGGTGACATTACACCGACAGGAAAGGCATTCTGGGTATTATAGTGATGTCATAATCATTACCATATGTACATGCCCAATCTACATTCATTGTGGAATTCCAATTTAGGAGGGAGTGTCTAACTAATTAAAAAGTCTGGTAAACCAGATGTTAGGGACTGAGAGGGACTGTGGAGACTGAACTGAAGACTTTGAACTGTAGGCTGAAAAAGACAGACAAAGACAAAGAGGTCTTCCACTGAAAGAGGTCCACAAAATTGAAGCCATGAAAGCCATGTGAGATCCCTGCAAGCCGGACTGATCACGGTACCGACCCAATTGCTATCCATGATGATGAGATGGACCGTTCAGTGTTCTTAAGAGCTGAAAGAAGGTTCTTACATAAACTTGGTAAGAGACACAAAAATGGTATTACATTTAATTAAGACTAGTTAGGATAATGTGGATGGAATTATATCATTAGATTGGCGAATAAATTAATAAAATGAATAAATCTCCATTTTGAGATTATAGTTTTAGGATATTGTGAGACTTCATTCTACCTGCAGAAGAATCAATACTCATAATCTATCAAAGCATGAAATAATTGCTTACATATTGATAGAATTCCTACTCGCCAAACTAGGTGTTATAAGTAAATTTCCCACACAGGAAACTTGCTTCAAGTTCTTCCTCCTAAAATATAGAGCAAGATCATATATCTCTGCTAATTGTCTTAATAGTCTTACCAAGTTCATGTATAGAAAAATAATTTTCCATGTTTATATCCTTATGGATTTGCTCATTCTTGGAGTTATGTGATTTGTAGTGGTAAGAAGGGGGCAGGGAGTGTATTTAGCATACCATATTGATGTCTATGATTAGATATTGCCCACCTTGATATCATGAGCTTCCTCTGAATAGAGTGATATGTAACCTTTTTCTTATATGATATTTCTAACCTAGTAGCTTTTGTTTTATTTTAACAAGTTACTTACTACTCACATGTATTGTTCTACTAAATGTAGTCAATTAACAATCTTGTATTGTTTACAAATATATCTAATTGATATTCATTTGCATATATAATTGTGTTTATTACTCATTTATGTTTATAATCTTATAACCAATAAATCTGCATACTTTTATAATACCTGTGTATTATTGTATATTGCAAAACTACATCCTTAACCCCTTAAGGACCGAGCCCTTTTTCACCTTAAGGACCAGAGCATTTTTTGCAATTCTGATCACTGTCACTTTAAACATTAATAACTCTGGAATTCTTTTAGTTATCATTCTGATTCCGAGATTGTTTTTTCGTGACATATTCTACTTTAACTTAGTGGTAAAATTTTGTGGTATCTTGCATCCTTTCTTGGTGAAAAATCCCCAAATTTGATGAAAAAAATGAAAACTTTGCTTGTAAGGAAAATGGATATTCAAAATAATTTTTTTTTGGGTTCACATATCCAATATGTCTACTTTATGTTTGCATCATAAAATTTATGAGTTTTTACTTTTGGAAGACACCAGAGGGCTTCAAAGTTCAGCAGCAATTTTACAATTTTTCACAAAATTTTCAAACTCGCTATTGGACCAGTTCAGGTTTGAAGTGGATTTGAAGGGTCTTCATATTAGAAATACCCCATAAAAGACCCCATTATAAAAACTGCACCCCCCAAAGTATTCAAAATGACATTCAGTAAGTGTATTAACCCTTTAGGTGTTTCACAGGAATAGCAGCAAAGTGAAGGAGAAAATTCAAAATCTTCATTTTTTACATTCGCATGTTCTTGTAGACCCAATTTTTGAATTTTTGCAAGGGATAAAAAGGAGAAAATTTTTACTTGTATTTGAAACCCAATTTCTCTCGAGTAAGCACATACCTCATATGTCTATGTTAATTGTTCAGTGGGCGCAGTAGAGGGCTCAGAAGGGAAGGAGCGACAAATGGTTTTTGGGGGGCATGTCACCTTTAGGAAGCCCCTATGGTGCCAGGACAGCAAAAAAAAAAAAACATGACATACCATTTTGGAAACTAGACCCCTCAGGGAACGTAACAAGGGGTAAAGTGAACCTTAATACCCTACAGGTGTTTCACGACTTTTGCATATGTAAAAAAAAAAACATTTTTTTTTACCTAATATGCTTGGTTTCCCAAAATGTTTACATTTTTAAAAAGGGTAATAGCAGAAAATACCCCCCAAAATTTGAAGCCCAATTTCTCCCGATTCAGAAAACACCCCATATGGGGATGAAAAGTGCTCTGCTGGCGCACTACAGGTCTCAGAAGAGAAGGAGTCACATTTGGCTTTTTGAAAGCAAATTTTGCTCTGGGGGCATGCCGCATTTCGGAAGCCCCTATGGTGCCAGGACAGCAAAAAAAAAAAAACACATGGCATACCATTTTGGAAACTAGACCCCTCGGGGAACGTAACAAGGGGTTAAGTGAACCTTTATACCCCACAGGTGTTTCATGACTTTTGTATATGTAAAAAAAAATTTTTTTTTTTACCTAAAATGCTTGTTTTCCCAAAAATTTTACATTTTTAAAAAGGGTAATAGCAGAAAATCCCCCCCAAAATTTGAAGCCCAATTTCTCCCGAGTACGGCGATACTGCATATGTGACCCTAAACTGTTGCCTTGAAATACGACAGGGCTCCAAAGTGAGAGCGCCATGTGCATTTGAGGCCTAAATTAGGGACTTGCATAGGGGTGGACATAGGGGTATTCTACGCCAGTGATTCCCAAACAGGGTGCCTCCAGCTGTTGTAAAACTCCCAGCATGCCTAGACAGTCAGTGGCTATCTGGCAATACTGGGAGTAGTTGTTTTGCAACATCTGGAGGCTCCGTTCTGGAAACAGTGGCGTACCAGACGTTTTTCCTTTTTATTGGGGAGGGGGGCTGTGTAGGGGTATGTGTATATGTAGTGATTTTTACTTTTTATTTTATTGTGTGTTAGTGTAGTGTAGTGTTTTTAGGGTACAGTCGCACGGGCGGGGGTTCACAGTAGTTTCTCGCTGGCAGCTTGAGCTGCAGCAGAAAATTTGCCGCAGCTCAAACTTGCAGCCGGATACTTACTGTAATCCTCCGCCCATGTGAGTGTACCCTGTACGTTCACATTGGGGGGGGGGGGGGGGAACATCCAGCTGTTGCAAAACTACAACTCCCAGCATGTACGGTCTATCAGTGGATGCTGGGAGTTGTAGTTTTGCAACCGCTGGAGGCTCCGTTTTGGAAACAGTGGCGTACCAGACGTTTTTCATTTTTATTGGGGAGGGGGGCTGTGTAGGGGTATGTGTATACGTAGTGTTTTTTACTTTTTATTTTATTGTGTGTTAGTGTAGTGTTTTTAGGGTACAGTCGCACGGGCGGGGGTTCACAGTAGTTTCTCGCTGGCAGTTTGAGCAGCGGCAGAAAATTTGCCGCAACTCAAACTTGCAGCCGGATACTTACTGTAATCCTCCGCCCATGTGAGTGTACTCTGTACGTTCACATGGGGGGGGTGGGGGGGAAATACCTCCAGCTGTTGCAAAACTACAACTCCCAGCATGTACGGTCTATCAGTGCATGCTGGGAGTTGTAGTTTTGCAACAGCTGGAGACACACAGGTTGTGAAACACCGAGTTTGGTAACAAACTCAGTGTTTTGCAACCAGTGTGCCTTCAGCTGTTGCAAAAGCTACAACCCCCAGCATGTACAGACAGCGGAAGGGCATGCTGGGTCTTGTAGTTATGCAACAGCCGGAGGCATATTACATTGGCTGGGGATGCTGGGGATTGTAGTTATGCAACAGCTGGAGACACACTGGTTTGCTACTTAACTCAGTGTGCCTTCAGCTGTTGCAAAACTACAACTCTCAGCAGTCACCGACAGCCAACGGGCATGCTGGGAGTTGTAGTTATGCAACCACCAGATGCACCACTACAACTCCCAGCATGCACTTTAGCTGATTGTGCAAGCTGGGAGTTATAGTTATACAACAGCTGAAGGTACACTTTTCCATAGAAAGAATGTAAGGGCATGCTGGGAGTTGTGGTGGTCTGCCTCCTGCTGTTGCATAACTACAGCTCCCAGCATGCCCTTTTTGCATGCTGGGAGCTGTTGCTAAGCAACAGCAGGAGGCTGTCACTCACCTCCTGCTGCTGCTCCACGATGCCGCCGCACAGGTCAGTCCCTCGCCGCCACCGTCGCTCCTGGGGCCCCGATCCCAACAGGGACGCCGGGGATCGGGGTCCCCAGCACCGGGGGTCGTCTTCCCGCACCCGCTCACGTCCTCCGGAAGAGGGGCGGAGCGGGTTGCGGGAGTGACACCCGCAGCAGGCGCCCTGATTGGTCGGCCGGGAATCCGGCCGACGAATCAGGGCGATCGTGAGGTGGCACCAGTGCCACCTCACCCCTGCTAGCTCTGGCTGTTCGGGGCCGTCTCTGACGGCCCCGATCAGCCAGTAATTCTGGGTCATCGGGTCACTGGAGACCCGATTGACCGGAATCCGCCGCAGATCGCTGGACTGAATTGTCCAGCGATCTGCGGCAATCGCCGACATGGGGGGACATAATGACCCCCCTGGGCGATATGCCGGGATGCCTGCTGAACGATTTCAGCAGGCATCCGGCCCCGGCTCCCCTCCGGCTAGCGGCGGGGGCCGGAAATGCTCAGGGCGTATCCATACGCCCTCGGTCCTTAAGGACTTGGAAACGGGGGCGTATGGATACGTCCTATGTCCTTAAGGGGTTAAAGGGGTATTTCAGGCAAAAACTTTTTTTTATATATATATATCAACTGGCTGCAGAAAGTTAAACACATTTGTAAATTACTTCTATTAAAAAATCTTAATCCTTCCAATAGTTATTAGCTTCTGAAGTTTTCTGTCTAACTGCTCAATGATGATGTCACGTCCCGGGAGCTGTGCATGATGGGAGAATATCCCCATAGGAACTGCACAGCTCCCGGGATGTGAGTCATCAGAGAGCAGTTAGACAGAAAACAACAACTCAACTTCAGAAGCTAATAACTATTGGAAGGATTAAGATTTTTTAATAGAAGTAATTTACAAATCTGTTTAACTTTCCGGAGCCAGTTGATATATATATAAAAAAAATTTGGCCTGGAATACCCCTTTAACCCCTTAAGGACCCAGCCATTTTACACCTCAGGACCCGGCCGTTTTTTGCACATCTGACCACTGTCACTTTAAACATTAATAACTCTGATGCATTTACTTATCATTCTGATTCCGAGATTGTTTTTTCGTGACATATTCTACTTTAACATAGTGGTAACATTTTGTGGTAACTTGCATCCTTTCTTGGTGAAAAATCCCCAAATTTTATGAAAAATTTGAAAATTTTGCATTTTTCTAACTTTGAAGCTCTCTGCTTGTAAGGAAAATGGATATTCCAAATAATTTATTTTTTTATTCACATATACAATATGTCTGTCTACTTTATATTTGCATCATAAAATTGACGTGTTTTTACTTTTGGAAGACATCAGAAGCTTCAAAGTTCAGCAGCAATTTTCCAATTTTTCACAAAATTTCCAAACTCACAATTTTTCATGGACCAGTTCAGGTTTGAAGTGGATTTGAAGGGTCTTCATTTTAGAAATACCCCACAAATGACCCCATTATAAAAACTGCACCCCCCAAAGTATTCAAAATGACATTCAGTCCGCGTTTTAACCCTTTAGGTGTTTCACAGGAATAGCAGCAAAGTGAAGGAGAAAATTCACAATCTCCATTTTTTACACTCGCATGTTCTTGTAGACCCGATTTTTGAATTTTTACAAGGGGAAAAAGGAGAAAATGTATACTTATATTTGTAGCCCAATTTCTCTCGAGTAAGCACATACCTCATATGTCTATGTAAAGTGTTCGGCGGGCGCAGTAGAGGGCTCAGAAGCGAAGGAGCGACAAGGGGATTTTGGAGAGTAAGTTTTTTTGAAATGGTTTTTGGGGGGCATGTTGCATTTAGGAAGCCCCTATGGTGCCAGAACAGCAAAAATCCCCCACATGGCATACCATTTTGGAAACTAGACCCCTCGGGGAACGTAACAAGGAATAAAGTGAGCCTTAATACCCCACAGGTGTTTCACGACTTTTGCATATGTAAAAAAAAAAAAAAAAAAATTTCACTAAAATGTGTGTTTCCCCCCAAATTTCACATTTTTGCAAGGGTTAATAGCAGAAAATACCCCCCAAACATTGTAACCCCATCTCTTCTGAGTATTGAGGTACCCCATAAGTTGACCTGAGGTGTACTATGGGTGAACTACAATGCTCAGAAGAGAAGGAGTCATATTTGGCTTTTTGAGAGCAAATTTTGCTCGGGGGCATGTCGCATTTAGGAAGCCCCTATGGTGCCAGGACAGCAAAAAAAAAAACACATGGCATTACATTTTGGAAACTAGACCCCTCGGGGAACGTAACAAGAAATAAAGTGAGCCTTAATACCCCACAGGTGTTTCACGACTTTTGCATACGTAAAAAAAAAATAAAAAAAAATCACTAAAAGGTGTTTCCCCCCCAAATTTCACATTTTTGCAAGGGTTAATAGCAGAAAATACCCCCCAAAATTTGTAACCACATCTCTTCTGAGTATGGAGGTACCCCAAAAGTTGACCTGAAGTGCACTACGGGCGAACTACAATGCTCAGAAGAGAAGGAGTCATATTTGGCTTTTTGAGAGCAAATTTTGCTCGGGGGGCATGTCGCATTTAGGAAGCCCATATGGTGCCAGGACAGCAAAATAACCCCCACATGGCATACCATTTTGGAAACAAGACCCCTTGAGGAACGTAAGAAGGCGTAAAGTGAGCATTTACCCCCCACCGGTGTCTGTCATATCTTTGGAACAATGGGCTGTACAACATTTTTAATTTGTACAGCCCACTGTTCCAAAGATCTGTCAGACACCAGTGGGGGTGTAAATTCTCACTGCACCCCTCATTACATTCCGTGAGGGGTGTAGTTTCCGAAATGGGGTCACATGTGGGGTTTTGTTTTTTTTGCGTTTGTCAAAACCGCTGTAACAATCAGCCACCCCTGTGCAAATCACCTCAAATGTACATGGCGCACTCTCCCTTCTGGGCCTTGTTGTGCGCCCCCAGAGCACTTTGCGCCCACATATGAGGTATCTCCGTACTCGGGAGAAATTGCGTTACAAATTTTGGGGGGCTTTTTTCCCCTTTACCTCTTGTCAAAATGAAAAGTATAGGGCAACACCAGCATGTTAGTGTAAAAAGTTAATTTTTTTTACACTAACATGCTGGTGTAGACCCCAACTTCACCTTTTCATAAGGGGTGAAAGGAGAAAAAGACCCCCAAGATTTGTTAGTCAATTTCTCCTGAGTACGGCGATACCCCATATGTGACCCTAAACTGTTGCCTTGAAATACGACAGGGCTCCAAAGTGAGAGAGCGCCATGTGCATTTGAGGCCTGAATTAGGGATTTGCATAGGGGTGGACATAGGGGTATTCTACGCCAGTGATTCCCAAACAGGGTGCCTCCAGCTGTTGCAAAACTCCCAGCATGCCTGGACAGTCAACGGCTGTCCGGCAATACTGGGAGTTGTTGTTTTGCAACAGCTGGAGGCTCCATTTTGGAAAGAGTGGCGTACCAGGCGTTTTTCATTTTTATTGGGGAGGGGAGGGGGGCTGTGTAGGGGTATGTGTATATGTAGTGTTTTTTACTTTTTATTTTATTTTGTGTTAGTGTAGTGTAGTGTTTTTAGGGTACAGTCGCACGGGCGGGGGGGTTACAGCGAGTTTGAGCTGCCGCGCAAAATTTGCTGCATTGCAAACTTGAAGCCCGATACTCACTGTAAGCCGCCTGCCCATGTGAGTGTACCCTGTACATTCACAGGGGGGACCTTCAGCTGTTGCAAAACTACTACTCCCAGCATGCCTGAGAATGTTTGGGAGTTGTGGTTTTGCAACAGCTGGAGGCACACGGGTTGGGAAACACTGAGTTAGGAAACAATGTTTCCCAACCAGTGTGCCTCCAGCTGTTGCAAAACCACAACTCCCAAACATTCTCAGGCATGCTGGGAGTAGTAGTTCGGCAACATCTTTAGAGCCAGATGTTGCCGAACTACAACTCCCAGCATGCTTGGAGTTGTAGTTTTGCAACATCTGGAGGACTACAGTTTGCAGACCACTAATACAGTGGTTCACAATCTGTGCCCTTCCAGATGTTGCAAAACTACAACCCCCAGTATGCCAAAACTGTCCAGACATGCTGGGAGTTGTAGTTCTGCAACATCTGAAGGGCCAGATGTTACAGAACTACAACTCCCAGCATGCCTGGACAGTAAGGGCATGCTGAGGATGTGTAGTTTTGCAACATCTGGAAGGGCACAGTGGTCCAAAAACTGTGGACCTCCAGATGTTGCAAAACTGCAACTCCCAGCATGCCCAGACGCCATGGGCTGTCTGGGCATGCTGGGAGTTGTAGTTTACAGGGTCCTATTACAGCAATGCATGTCGCTTTACGGCGACGTGCATTGCTGTAAAGGGCTCGACCGCCGCTGAAGAGGAACTCACCTGTCGCCGCCATCTTCCTCGTCTGGATCCGGGTCTTCAGGGACGAGGTAAGTACCGGGGCCGGTCCCCAGCACTCCCCCGTCCCCCGCCGCGTCCTCCGGTCTTCCTCCCGTCCTCTCCGGACTTCCAGGGGCCGGGCAGGACGGGAGGAAGTAACCGCCCCCCCCTCCTGCGATTGGTCGGTTAACTAACCGACAGATCGCAGGGAATAGGAGGAGGTGTCAGGCTTGCCACCTCGCTCCTAGCCTCCAGCACGGTCCTGTCTGTCTGTGACAACCGGGATCATGCGAAATTACCGGGCGGTCGGGTCCCAGAGACCCGATCAGCCCGGTATCGCCGCAGATCGCAAGGGCCCCCCTACATGGCCCCCCACGGCGTTTGCCCTGGATGCCTGCTGAAGGATTTCAGCAGGCATCCAGTTCCGATCTCTGCCCGGCGAGCGGCAGAGACCGGAAAACGCCAGGACGTACGGGGACGTCCTGGGTCCTTAAGGCCCAGGGTGCGGGGATGTCCCCGTACGTCCTGGGTACTTAAGAGGTTAAGCGTTAATGTCATCCCGTCATAAAAAGAACTTGTTGATATCTGAGGAAATAATCGGACTCAGATGTGAATTGTATTGATTAGCTTTGTCTACAATTCACCAGGTCATAATTTTGACATTTTAATAATTTTCATAATTTGAAATTTTTCATAATTTTTTATGACCATAATTCATAATTTAGTTATTACCGCACGACAGTTATAACACCCAGTGAGTTTCGGCACCTCAGGGTCACCACTCCCCGTGGCACAGAAATACCTCGGCTCTACACCTGCCCCCCCCCTCCCTGGCGGCTCCTCTGGCCATCATGTTATGGAGATTTCCAGGTTATTTGCTTTTCTGCCCATTTCTCATATTGTTGAGATCACTGAAAAATGATTATTTCTATTTTTTATCATCAGCTTTTTCTCAGTATAATGTAGCCCATCATATTCAGAGGATCCAGTTAGGTGAATTCCTGAGGGCCAGGACTGACAAGCCAGGCAGTTTACTGAACTCAGACACTTTTATCGCACTCTTAGTGTACTGTTTTTTCCCGTGTATCCTTTTAACGATATGAAAGCCACCATGTTGTATTTCTATTCCCATTTCTTGTGATCAATGCCGGCTGAATGTGGAGGTCTGAGATGGTGAAGGTCCTCACAGCTTGCTAAGCAGAATGTGTGAGGTGTCTCACCGGACGTGGTCAGTCTCTTTCTTTGGAGCAGTTTGGTTTTCTCCTTGTAGTACATGTATGAAATCAGCAGGGCAAAGCACTGGTCCTGCGGAGTGAAGTTTTGCCTGTGCTCCAGTACACTGCACAGGCCTGGCCTCCCCATGCCACTATTTGCAAGGCCATCACCTGGACAGTGTTTCGCTTCATCTGGGGCAAAATGGACAGAGTCAAGAGGACTGTGATGTATAAGGAGCCCTGCAAGGGTGGGAAAGGAATTCCTGATATCCCCACTCTGCTGAGGGCCTCCTTTGCACGTGTCAGCGTGCAGCAAACTCTTGTTGAAAAGACTGGCTCAGCGGGTAGGTCCATGTCTCGCTTGTTTCTCAGGCTCTTCTGGAGACAGCTGGGCTGGGACAGGTGGGACACTCCCTGGTTCTATAGGGATGTTGTCCGGTTTGTGAGGGAGCACAAGCTGGAGGGTCTGAAACCAGACCTGTGGAAGCCAAAGATCATCTACATGCTCATCCGAGCTAAGGACTTGTTGGAGCTTGTTCCGGGGCTCCCCGCCGGCACGGCAGAGACTGTTTGGACTAATGTGGCTTCAAAGCGGCTTACCAATGGACATAAGGACTTGTCATGGATGGCCATTAAGGGAGGATTGCCTCTCAGGTCATTCATGCATGCCCGCGACCTGTGCAGAACCCGGCACTGTCCCCAGTGCCCCTTTGTGGAGAAAACATCTTTGCATGTGTTTTGGCAGTGCCCCTTTGCTCAAGGTCTGTTGGATGGCCAGGAACACGAATGAAGAGACTCTGTACCCAGGAACTGCCTATTGTACCATTCGGTGCTTTACTGGCTGTTCCGTGGGACCCACCATGTGGAGGCCATCCAGGAGGCCTGGCGCCTTATGAATTGTTTCAAGGACGCTGTGTGGCTTGCCAGGAACCACCTCGTGATCAACAGGGAGAACATGTCCGTCCGGGACTGCCGCAGGTTCATCAGGAGCCTGCTCAGAGACTATACCATCTTGGACAGTCCGGCCGTCGAGGAAGAAGAGGAGTGAAGAACCCTCTCCTTCTCCATGTCACCCTGAAGGTATAGCCCAGTGGTTTGGCCCTGTGATCTGCCCTCTCCCTACCCCCACACAGTCGCCCACTCTCCCATGGCCCCAGCCCCGCCCCATAGCCCACGCCCCTACCCCGATCACAGATTGTATTGTTCGGTTTTTCGATTTCTTGTGCTTTTCTATGACAGAATTGAGCGGATGTATGCCGTGCGATGTATAGCTTAGGGAACCTTTGCTGTGTATCGTGCTGTCATGCTTTGTGTGATTGTAATTTATTGCATGACCTGTAATGGCTGAACGGAAAATAAAGCTCTTTCAATAAAAATGACATCAGCAGTGACTGGCCTCTTCTCGGCTTTTTGGCTAAGATCAAGGGTAGTATCTGTTCTTATCAGTTTCATGCCATTGGGCCAAACAAACCAGTATGGAGCTGGTGGGGATGGGTGCTGCATGGAGGGGGCAGTTGTGCCGGGGCGTTCCGGGGCTGGTGCCACATAACCAGCTCAACGGCTGCCCTGATGTGACCTGTTTCCTCCAGGTCTCGCCATGAGGTTGGGGGGTGTAGAGCCGAGGTACTTTTGTGCCTCGGGGAGTGGTGACCCTGAGGTGCCGAAACTCACTGGGTGAACGCACTGCACCATATACTCTTCACCTTTGGCACTCACCCTTGGTATTGCGGCCTTCTGGCTATGATCAGGGACATTTTTAGAGATCCAGCCGGCTGACCGGGCAGTATATCTGCACTTATTTATTATTTTTCTTTGTCACTGTGCCACTTTTACGTGTTTGTTTGTACACAGGATTGTCAGGATGCGGTAGCCTTTCTGGGTGTCCCTCCTGGCGGTCTAGGGGAGGTGTGTGTGGCCATTAGGTTCCTGACCTCCCTGCAACCCCTGGGCATCTTGGCTTTGGTCAAGATGCCATCAGTATACGGCTCCTCGGCTGATACCTTGGTTGAAGCCAGGTGCCCTTGCGGCCCCTTAGTAGCTTCGGCGAAAAGGGGCATCGAACCTGGATCCTTGCAGGTGCCTTTTGGCCTTGAGCTGAAGGGTAGGTTTGTTGGGGGGGCCTCTCTCCTGTTGGAGAAGGGCTTAGCGATAGACCGCAACCTTTGTGCACGTTTTTTCAGTGTGACACGTTTGTACTTTTTCTTGCACGTTGGGTGATCGAGAGCACTTGCCTCGGCTCTTAAAAAAAAATTAAAAAAAAAACACATCAGCAGTGACTGGTAAGATGACAGCTTCATACAGTATAATGACTGCCACTGTGTCCCTTTTTCTATATCATCACAGTATCTGTCATGGCTTCGTAGAGTCCCCTCGTCCCTACCTAGCCTGCTTGTTACTGTTCTCTGTCAGATGTATGGAGAAATGTATTGCCTGAAACAATGGTCCTCCAATGCTGGACATCTTCATGAACAAGAGTGTCCAGAAGATCTGTACTGCTGACATAGCACCTGAACTGAAGAAACTGGTCTGGAAATGGGAAAGATGATTCAAAAATCTCATAAGCATACAAGAAGCTATGACCCACAGCCGTACACCTGCTCCATGTTACACCACCTGTATACATATCCATCAACCTCATACCTCTCTCTGGGACATGAACTCACCCCAAGTTGTAGTCCATCTCTTTTTTTTATTGGTCTAAGATTCTCCTCTGTTTTTATCGGCCAAAGCAGCTGTAGTAGAGCCGAGTTAGGGAGGACACCAGCAGCTAAAAACGAAACCTAGAAAACAAAGGGAACATTATGGGGGCTAGAACATGACTGTGACATTATCTAGTGCCATCACGTCTGTCCTTCCCATCACAGACTGCGCAATACATAAGAGCCTGGATCTCCGCACAAACAATATACACCCTCTGACTACTGTTACCCACTGGCAATGCTCTGTATGTATACGGAATGATGTGTATACAGTCTGTATGGAGAAATCACACACAAAGAACATCAAGGAGGCCATGACCTGCACATCTTTAGTAGCAGTGTCTCACAGTCTAAGTGCTAAAAGAAATCAAATGGACATCGAAAAGTTAATGAAATAACAGAAACAAAGAAAATATGATGAGAATACTGCAATGTTACCCAGCGGCCAAGGTCCTGTGTAGGGCTCTACCTTCTTTTCGCCATACAGCAGAGCAATGGTTAAATAGGCACTCTCATGAACCTTTTAAGGACGCCAGGCGTATGCATATGCCCTGCATCCCGAGTCCTTAACCTCCCTGGCGGTATGATTCTGTCTGGAAATGTGTACCAAAAGCGGTACAATTTTTTTTAACTCAATTTCACATCTCCCTCCGCCCATTTCACATCTCCCCTGTCACATCCCCCGTCACATTCTCCCCCCTCCTTGTCACATTCCCCCCCTTGTCACATTCTCCCCCTTCATGTTACATTCCCCTCCCCCTTTCACATACCCCCCCCCCTGTCACATCCCCCCTTCATGTCACATTCCCCTCCCCCCTGTCACATCCCCCCTTCATGTCACATTCCCCTCCCCCCCTGTCACATCCCCCCTTCATGTCACATTCACATCCCCCCCTGTCACACCCCCCCCCCCCAGTCACATTCCCCCCCTTGTCACATTCCCCCCTTGTCACATTCCCCCCCAGTCACATTCCCCCCCTGTCACATTCCCCCCGTCACATTCCCCCCCCTGACACATTCCCCCCCTGTCACATTCCCTCCCAGTCACATTCCCCCCCCTGACACATTCCCCCCTTGTCACATTCCCCCCTTCATGTCACATTCCCCTCCCCCCTGTCACATCCCCCCCTGTCACATCCCCCCCCAGTCACATTCCCCCCGTCACATTCCCTCCCAGTCACATTCCCCCCCTGTCACATTCCCCCCGTCACATTCCCTCCCAGTCACATTCCCCCCGTCACATTCCCTCCCAGTCACATTCCCTCCCAGTCACATTCCCCCCCCTGACACATTCCCCCCTTGTCACATTCCCCCCTTCATGTCACATTCCCCTCCCCCCCTGTCACATCCCCCCCCAGTCACATTCCCTCCCAGTCACATTCCCCCCCAGTCACATTCCCCCCCAGTCACATTCCCCCCGTCACATTCCCTCCCAGTCACATTCCCCCCTTGTCACATTTCCCCCCCCCCCCCCCCCTGACACATTCCCCCCTTTGTCACATCCCCCCCCCCCTCACCTTGTCCTGCAGCAGTATACACTGGGTTGCCGGGCAGATTTCATACCTAGTGTATTTGCTGCAGAACAAGTCCTTTCCCCTTCAGCCAATCACAGGCTTTACACCACTGCGGCCTGTGATTGGCTGAAAAGTGAAAGGTCCTAGAAGATGAATAGTGAAGAGAGGACACCCCGGACCGCACGGAGGGGAACGGCATCTGCAGGGACCGGGACTAGGTGAGCAAAAGGTTTTTTTATTTTACTACTTCTTCCCTTTACACTTAGCTCAGTGTTTTTCTACCAGGGGGCCTCCAGCTGTTGTGAAACTACTACTCCCAGCATGCCCGGACAGCCTTTGGCTGTTCGGGCATGCTGAGAGTTGTAGTTTTGGAACAGCTGGAGGCCCCCTGGTAGGGAAACACTGACTTTTAGTATTTTTCTTTACCTGCTCTGGCCGTCCCCCGCAACGGGAGCCGACCAGAGCAGATAATCGCATGTTTTCCCGGGGGGCCACATCGCTATATCGCATTGCTTTTGCGATATATCGTGCAGCCCGGCCGGGAACTCTGCAATTCTACCCCGAGCGTGACTCGGGGTTACCGATCCTGGCTGGGAAAATTAACCCCGAGTCACGCTCTAGAATACCGCTCAGGAGGTTAAGGACGTGGGGCGTAAGCATATGCCCGTGGGAATTCCGGTCCCCGCCGCTAGCCGGTTGGGGACCGGACCGGAATGCCTGCTGAAATCATTCAGCAGGCATCCCGACACATCGCCGAGGGGGGTCCTGAGACCCCCCCCCCCATGTCACATGACAATTCAGACATGTGATTTTCTGCTATTCCGGGCTGATCGGGTCTCTGGTGACCCAATCACCCGGAAAATAGGGATGATCGGAGCTGTCATGGACAGCCCTGATCATCCTGAGGGATAGGAGCGAGGTCACAGTGCTGAGATCTCCTCCTATCCCCTGCCATTGGTCAGAACTGATTCTGACCAATGGCAGGGCAGGACAGTGGGTTGCCATTGCAACCCCCCATTCTGCCCACCCCTGGATGTTGAGGGGAATGTGGGGAGAAGATGCCTGGGGACCCTGGATCGTCGCTGGAGACTGCTGGATCCTGCCTCAGGTAGGGAAACGACAGTGGTGGTGGTGTTGGGGGGGGGGGGGGGGGGGGGCGCGAATGAAAGTGAAAGTAAAGTGATCTTTACTGTGGCAACAACTAGGAAGGCCAAACTGCAACTCCCATCATGCCCAGAGAGCCAAAGGCTGTCTGGGCATGCTGGGAGCTGTAGTTTTGCAACATCTGGAGTGTCACAGTTTGGAAACCACTGTTACAGTGGTGCCCAAACGGTAGCCCTCCAGATGTTGCCAAACTACAACTCTCAGCATGCCTAGACTGCCTAGGCATGCTGGGAGTTGTAGTTCTGTAACATCTGTCCCTTCAGATTTTGCAATTTTCATGAAATTTTTGAGAATTGCTGCTCTACTTTGAAGCCCTCTAAATTTTTCAAAAAGCAAAAATATGTCCATTTCATGATGCCAACATAAAGTGGACATATTGTATTTGTGAATAAAAATAAAATTTATTTGGAATATGCGAGAAAGGGCTCAGTCCTTAACCCCTTAAGGACGCAGCCCTTTTTCACCTTAAGGACTGAGCCCTTTTTCGCAATTCTGACGACCGTCGCTTTACGAATTAATAACTCGAAAACGCTTTTACCAAATATTCTGATTCTGAGATTGTTTTTTCGTGACATATTCTACTTTATTTTGGTGGTAAATTTTCGCCGTTACTTGCATCCTTTATTTGGTGAAAAATCCCAAAATTTCATGAAAAGTTTGAAGCTCTCCACTTGCAAGGAAAATGGATATTCCAAATAAATTTTATTTTTATTCACAAATATGTTGGCATCATAAAATGGACATATTTTTGCTTTTTGAAAAAAATTAGAGGACTTCAAAGTAGAGCAGCAATTTTCAAAAAAATCATGAAAATTGCTAAATCTGAAGGGACAGATGTTACAGAACTACAACTCGCAGCATGCCTGGGCAGTCCAGGCATGCTGAGAGTTGTAGTTTGGCAACATCTGGAGGGCTACTGTTTGGGCACCACTGTAACATTACTAGCTCATCTCACACTGAACTACTCTGGGCTGTGTGTAGCTGAGTGAGGGAGGAAGTTCTCCCCTGTATGGCTTCAGATGATGTCACGCCTGCCGGGGAATGCCCCCTTCCCAGTCTGTGAATCTGACTGAGACTGAGCAGAAAATACAGAGCAATATCAAGGTAGAAAACTAAACAATAATAAAAATAAAGGCAGGGGGTGGTTTATTATGATGGGGCAGTGACCTGGGAGGATTATAAAATGTAACAAGATCATGAGAGGTATTCTTTAAGGCATACTTCAAATTCCAAAAAATAAAATACCATCATGGTCTTGTTAGATTAACCTTTCAAAGTGGTGACAAGGTGATATTAATGTTATCGGGCCCCTGAAAGCTTCCTCCATGGCGTTTATCTATTTCTCATTCTCTCCAATTTAGGGGTTGAGACTAGAGGCGGGCTGTTCGCCAGCAGAACACACACAGGGACCTCTTCCTTTACTTGTCTGCCCCATTACAGCATCTACTCCTCTCTGCTATGCTACGACACTTTGCTGATAAAAATGTACGGGACTGAAGAGGCTGAACTGTGCTGGGGGATGATGATTTACAGTACATTACTATGAATGGAATGTCGAGTGAAGGGGTTCCTAATGCTCTGTGTTTACAAGTTCCTATGTGAGCAAAAAGGGAAGAAACAGAAGCATCGTAGAAAGGAATGGGTTAAATCATATCTGCAGCACTGATCAAAGCAGTGAACTGCTGATGAAGATGTTAAAGGGGAGTGAGGAGGACACATCACAAAACATTCCAGGGACACATCCCTATTTCTGTCATGTCTCCTGGTGTCTCAGTGACCTCTGTTCATTTGTCATTTTGCTCACTTGTGACCTCCTCAACTTTGATCTTTGCTATGACCTCTTTACCTCTGACCTCTCTGAAAACACTTTTCCTTTTTTCTGTCTTATCCTGGAGCCAGAGCAGAATCTTCAGTGTACCCCCTAATGTATGGACTTGGGGTTCAGAAGAGGGGGAGGTCCATAATTGTCTGATGGGTCACTCTCTATATGCCCTATCTAGCTCCCATCCTCTACAGCGTACCTACAAGATGCGAACCAAACTCCATGGATCAAAAATTTCTGTGAAGACCATGGTTCCCTGTGGGTCGGTTGCATCATGTAGAGATCACAATAGTCTCATTCCTGAACCACATACCTGGAGATGTTGGGGTAAGGAACTGATGGAAAATCCCAAAGCTGAATCTGTGAAGAATCCGTGATCCTTTAACAATGGAACAAATTGGGTTTTCTTTGGCTTTTGAACCCCTGAGGTTGTCAGCAGCTCTTCTGGATCAAAAGCATCCTGATCAGGAATCTAGAAGACAGAAAGCCAAATGGCTGAAAAAGGTAAAGAGCAGATCCTGTGGATGTGCAAAAAAGTATAGCCATGGGCTCCGGCACTGACTGAACATACAGACACGTACAGCTACAGAGACTAAAAGCAGCAAACTCCGATATCATTACCCCCCTCCCAATATCTATACACTGTGTCCTCCCTGTATTTCGTATTCTGCACTCACCTTATATCTGGCTTTCTCCAGGTAGAGGAGCTGTAGATACTTCTCCATGGCTTCCCTCCTTGTCTCCTCGCTGCCCTTTATTCTCTTGCAGGATTTCAGTTTTCCTGTCTGGATCAGATGAATCTCCTGGTCTCTGCTGCGTAATAATAAACATTCCTGCAGATTTGAAGTGCAGGAGTGGAACTTATGGTGGTCATGTCAGGTGCCAAACCATCACCTTTCTACCTTCCTCCTCCTTGTACCATACCCCCTCTTTGTACCCTCTTCTGCTTCTTATACCCTTCATGTACCATCCCCCTCCCCATATACCCTCTTTCTCCTCCTCTTTTTACCTTTCTCCTTCCGTCCACCTCCTACCCTGCACCTTCTTGTATTCTCCTCCTTGTACCCTACCCTCCTCCTTCTTGTACTCTAATCGTATCCTCCTCCTTCTTTAACCCTCCTTCTCCTACACTCTTTCTTGTACCCTCCTCCATCTTGTACCCTAATTGTATCCTCTTCATGGTACTCTCTTACCTGCACCCTCCTCCTCCTACTTGTACCCTTCTCCATCTTGTACTCTCCTCCTCTTTGTACCCTAATCTTATCCTCCTCTTTCTACCCTCCTTCTTCAACCCCTCTCCACTTGCACTCCTACTTGTACTCTCCTCCTCCTCTCCTTGCACTCTCCTCCTTCTTGTACACTTCTCCATCTTGTACCCTCCTCCTCCTTGTACTTTATTTCTCCTTGCACTCTCCATCTCGTTCTCTCCTTTTGCTTGTACCCTCCTCTTTCTTGTACCCTCCTCCTCCTTGTACTTTATTTCTCCTTGCACTCTCCATCTTGTACTCTCTTTTTGCTTGTACCCTCTTCCTCCTCCTTGTACCTCTTCTTTTTGTCCTGTATTCTCCACCGAATCCTGAAGAAAGTCCAGTGTGTTCCTGTAAAATAAACTTATGAGATGTAACCTGCTGCTCTCCATGTAGACAGACGCCATGCAGGAGACACCAGAGCATTGCCAGATCATTCTATAACCGTGTGTTCCCAGCTGTAAGAAGGTGCAGTTTGGTGTCCAGGGGTCCAATGTACTCTTAAGTGTGAAAACAAAATCCAGCTCACCCTCTCCGATACGGTGCACTGACCTGTGCCCAGCAAGGAACACAGCCACACTGATAAAAGCGACTATACCATCAGACGCGTTTCGAGCGCATGCGCTTTTCCTTGGTGACATCAGTCTGTTCGCAAATGAGGGTTTAAATATCTGTTTGTGGGGCGGAGTACACATGCACTCCAATTGCCATCCACCTCACCGGGAAACAGACCAACTACTGTACATTACAGTTAGACAATATGATAAGATACATAAAATCAAGTTAAAACATCGTAGGTTAGACCACATGCAGAGTGAGTAAGGGAAACCTGCAACATTCAGTAATGAAATAATAATTCTCGGCGGACATTCATTCCTCATGGGGCTCGTGTTCCCAATGTAAATAGCCAGAATGCCTCTTTATCGGCCAACTTTTTTTCCGCAAGCATCCTTTTCTCACTCCAACATTTACATGTTTATTGCATATATCTTAAATCCATTTACACTACCTCCATGTGCAAAGTGAAAGTGTGCAGATGCAGAAGATCTGTTGTGACCAGCAGTGGTACTACTGTCATAGATGTGTTCCAACGCTCGTACTTTGAGCTTGCGTGTGGTATAACCCACATATTTCAAATTACATAAAGTGCATTCAATAATATATACTACATTACTGTAATTACAGTTTATATAATGTTTTATGTAAAATGTTTTAGTGCCATCTGTATTTTCCTATTGCTTGGTGGGTTTAGCAAAGTTACAAGTGCGACAGATTCTATGGCCACATTTATAAAAGCCTTTATGAGCTAGCCAAGTGCTATTAGAATCAGTTTTAGTATGGACAATACTGGGTGACAATCTGACTCCCAATGTAGGTGCCCTTTTGGAAACCACATGACACCCCTCACGTAATATATTGGAGAGAACTTCATCTTAATTTTGAAGCAATGTCTCAAAACAATATTTCTGACGCTGTTAAAGTGAGGGGAAAATGTAAGTGCAAGAACAGGTTTGTGAGCGTGTGCTCTGGTAACATGTGGAGGATTGATTAATTAATCCCAATCCTTTCCAGCTACAATGTGATTAGCTCTTTTTAATGTGTGTGAGGAATAACCCCTACATTTGAGTCTCTGTTCTAACTCACTGGCTTGTTTTTTAAAAACTTCAGATTCTGTACAGTTTCTTTTAAGCCTGGTGAGTTCTCCTACAGGTATAGCATGTGTGGTATGGAAAGGGTGATTGCTATCAGCCCTGAGAACAGTGTTGCCTGAGATGGTTGGGATGGGTTGTAACTGAGATGGTGTTATCCAGTCAGTTCTAAATCCAAAAACACAATCAATGTAGAATTAACATGATAGGTGAATTTTAAGTTTATAAGGATTTGTGTTCAGATATTCAGCAAACTAAAAAAAAAAAACGTTTTCTCACAATTCTTATGTGATTTTCACCCCAATATTTACTTTTACCAGCATACAAAATGACTGTTGTCTCAGATTTTTCCCAGCTTGCAATGCAGCCAAGACCGGACTCACTAGTCAGCTTATGACAGGGAGCCTGTCTGCTTCAATGGG
The DNA here is from genome assembly GCF_029499605.1 of Hyla sarda. Classification (NCBI taxonomy): domain Eukaryota; kingdom Metazoa; phylum Chordata; class Amphibia; order Anura; family Hylidae; genus Hyla; species Hyla sarda. The sequence goes on from NW_026610400.1 coordinate 140,150, forward strand.
TGGAGAGAGCAATCTGCAACTAATGCAACAGCTGTAGGCACCCTGATTGAAAACCACACTGATTTGAATTGATGCAGCTCATTTATGTTCCAATGGGTGGGGTGGCTGATGTGTGGAAGGGAGGAAGATGGAATTGTGGGATTTGCAGTCAAAAAAAGAAAAGTCAAACAGGAAATACTAGTTCACAAAAAGCTAGCCACAGTGTTATGGTAATCTCACAACATAGCCATTTACCCCAAGACAAGCACAGATCCTTCCTAAGCATGTCCATTACTATCTGCCAGGTACCTACTTAAATCACCTTACGCTGGAGAACCCCTTTAACCCCTTAAGGACTTAGCCCTTTTTTCACCTTAACAGACTCAGCCGTTTTTTGCACATCTGACCACTGTCACTTTAAATATTAATAACTCTGAAATGCTTTTAGTTATCATTCTGATTCCGAGACAGTTTTTTCGTGACATATTCTACTTTAACTTAGTGGTAACATTTTATGGTAACTTGCATCCTTTCTTGCTGAAAAATCCCCAAATTTTATGAAAATAATGAAAATTTTGCATTTTTCTAACTTTGAAGCTCTCTGCTTGTAAGGAAAATGGATATTCCAAATATTTTTTTTATTTGGATTCACATATACAATATGTCTACTTTATATTTGCATCATAAAATTTATGAGTTTTTACTTTTGGAGACATCAGAGGCTTAAAAGTTCAGCAGCAATTTTCCAATTTTTCACAAAATTTTCAAACTCAATATTTTTCAGGGACCAGTTCAGGTTTGAAGTGGATTTGAAGGGTCTTCATATTAGAAATACCCCACAAATGACCCCATTATAAAAACTGCACCCCCAAAGTATTCAAAATGACATTCAGTCAGCATTTTAACCCTTTAGGTGTTTCACAGGAATAGCAGCAAAGTGAAGGAGAAAATTCTAAATCTTCATTTTTTACACTCACATGTTCTTGTAGACCCGATTTTTGAATTTTTGCAAGTGGTAAAAGGAGAAAATGTTTATTTGTATTTGTAGCCCAATTTCTCACAAGTAAGCACACACCTCATATGTCTATGTAAAGTATTCGGCGGGCGCAGTAGAGGGCTCAGAAGGGAAGGAGCGACAAGGGGATTTTGGAGAGAACATTTTTCGGAAATGGTTTTTGGGGGGCATGTCACCTTTAGAAAGCCCCTAGGGTGCCAAAACAGCAAAAAAAAAAACACATGGCATACCATTTTGGAAACTAGACCCCTCGGGGAATGTAACATGGGATAAAGTGAGCCTTAATACCCCTCAGGTGTTTCATGACTTTTGCAAATGTAAAAAAAAATAAATAAATAAAAATGTACCTAAAATGCTTGGTTTCCCAAAAATTTAACATTTTTACAAAGGGTCAAAGCAGAAAATACCCCCCAAAATTTGAAGCCCAATTTCTCCCGATTCAGAAAACACCCCATATGGGGGTGAAAAGTGCTCTGCTGGCGCACTACAGGTCTCAGAAGGGAAGGAGTCACATTTGGCTTTTTGGAAGCAAATTTTGCTCTGGGGGCATGCCGCATTTAGGAAGCCCCTATGGTGCCAGGACAGCAAAAAAAAAAACTCATGGCATACCATTTTGGAAACTAGACCCCTTGGGGAACGTAACAAGGGGTAAAGTAAACCTTAATACCCCACAGGGGTTTCACGACTTTGGCATATGTAAAAAAAAAATCAAAAATTTTACCTAAAATGCTTGGTTTCCCCAAAATTTCAAATTTTTACAAAGGGTTAAAGCAGAAAATACCCCCCCAAAATTTGAAGCCCAATTTCTCCCGATTCAGAAAACAGCCCATATGGGGGTGAAAAGTGCTCTGCTGGCGCACTACAGGTCTCAGAAGAGGAGTAGTCACATTTGGCTTTTTGGAAGCAAATTTTGCACTGTAGGGATGCCGCATTTAGGAAGCCCCTATGGTGCCAGGACAGCAAAAAAAAACAAAACACATGGCATTACATTTTGGAAACTAGACCCCTTGGGGAATGTAACAGTGTTACAGTGAGTACTTACACCTCACAGGTTTTTTGAACAGTGGGCTGTAAAAGTGAAAAATTTGATTTTTTTTTCACTATATTGATAGTGTTACCCCAAATGTTTCATTTTCACATTGGGTAATAGGACAAAAGGCCCCCAAAATTTGTAGAACAACTTTGTCTGAGAAAAAAAAATACCCCATATGTGGATGTAAATTGCTCTGTGGACGCACTACAATGCTCAGAATAGAAGGAATGACATTTTTTTGAAATTGAAGTCGGGGGTCATGTGCATTTATAAAGCCCCCATTGTGCAATAACAGCCAAAAAAAATAACACATGTGACACCATTTTAGAAACTACACCCCTCAATGAACATAACAAGGGGTACAGTGGGAAATAACACCCCACAGGTTTTTTGAAAAATGGGCCATAAATTGATAAATTTGATGTTTTTACACAAAAATGCTGGGGTTACCCAATTACCCAAAGGGGTAATATGAGATATTGGGTTACAAATTTTTGAGGGCTTTTCCCCCTGACTATAAAAATACATCCACATATGGGGTAACGTGCTGGGTGGGCGCACAACAAGGCTCAGAAGTCATAGAGGTCAGTTTGTATTTGTGGCCTTTGGCATATCAGTAGCTGACGGTTACATACATTCCGAGGAAAATACAAAAATGAAACACCCACATGTGACAGCATTACAGAAAGTACCCACCCTGAGGAATGGGTATAGGGGTAAAGGACATTTTTAACGCACAGGTGTTTCCTAAATTTATTTTCCAGGAATGGATGAAGGGTAGCTTTTGAAAATTGCAATTTTCAACCTATATTCTGCTTCATTTTTCTGGGAACAACTAACATGTGACTCCGAATTGTCGCCTGGAAATACGACAGAGCTCAGCGAGAACTCTTCGCATTTGAGGGGGATGTTTGTTATGGACCTAACAGTTACATACATTCAGAGGAGAATACAAGAAAGGAACACCCACATGTGAACCTATTACAAACAGTAAACCCCCTAGGGAAGGTGTATAGGGTGAAGTGGAGATTTGGAACAGATGGGTGTTCCCTTCATTTATTTTCCAGGAATGGATGAAGTGTACTATGGGGGAAAGAAAATTGCAATTTTAGAACTGATATGCCAATTATTTTCCCAGAATGATGACCCAGAGTACAGCCAAAAGTAAAAAGGATGCCCGCCCCAAACCCTATACTCTGAATCATCATTCTGGGAAGGGGATGTGTGGGGCCGTCCCTATTCTGTTACCTCAAATGCGCAACCCGCTCAGGTGGGGAGAGAGAGCGTTGCGCATTTGAGGCAACTGCAAACCTCCAATGCTGTTGACTCTGTGTCCCATAATCCATTTTTTAGGGGGAAGAAAAAAAAAGATACAGTGACCCCCCGACCTACGATGGCCCCGACATATGATAAAATCGACATACGATGGCTTCTCAGAGGCCATCGCATGTCGATGTCAGCATCGACATACGATGCTTTTTTATGTCGGGGCCATCGCATTAAGTGCTATCCGGCAGCGCCAAATGCTTAAGCTGCTGCCGGATAGCAGCTTAATGTTCCCCGTGTGGTGTGGTAAGTATTACTTACCACTCCACGATGCTTTGGGGTGCCCTCCGGGTCCAGCGCTGGTCTTCCGGTGTCTTCTCGGCCCTCTCCGATGACGTCAATACGCTGCTGCGCACGCCATCCAATAGGAATGGCGTACGCAGCGGCGTAATGACGTCGCTATGCAGGCCCAGTAAGGCCTTGCGGAAGACAGAAGAGGACCGGAGAAGACAGCAGAGGACCGGAGAAGACCAGGAGAGGACCGGAGTAGACAGAAGAGGACCGGAGAAGACAGCAGAGGACCGGAGAAGACCAGGAGAGCCCAGCGGAGGCCCGGGATCACCATCGGGAGCGGCGGGGACACCATCTCGAGCGGGGACAGGTGAATACAGCTTCCTATACTTTACATTGCACGAATCCCTCAACATACGATGGATTCGACAAACGATGGCTCGTTTGGAACGAATTACCATCGTATGTTGAGGGACCACTGTATTGGGGTATTGGGAAAAAGCTTTTTTTTTGGGGGGGGGGGGGGGGTATGGTATTTTGGTATAAAATTTGGAAGTCAATGTACCCTGGACTGGTACATTGGAGCCGAATTCTGGGGAATGAAAATTAGGGCAAAGGATGGAAAATGTAGTACTCCATGGAAGTGTGATACTCCCTGAAGCAGCCTATGCAGAGGCCCGGATGATCAGGGCAAGTGTCACACTGAATGATGGTGTCCCTTCCGTCTCCCCTTCCTGTGACACACTCTGCATTTCTTCTGGGTTCGTCCCGACCTTCTAGTGTTGGGGATCACACAAGGAAAGTGTTGGCCGGGACGATCCGGGGACCTAAAGTTCCAGAGGTGCTCTGACCCGCTCCTTGGCGTTCACCAAAGAACTAACCCTTAGAACTACCTCTTGGAACTGCAGGTATGTCCCTGTGTTGCCAGCGTACTTGTACAGTATAAAAGAGTTGTACATGGCAACCTGTACCATGTAGACCGCAACCTTTTTATACCATACCCGTGTTTTCCGCATGGCATTATATGGCTTGAGGACTTGATCAGAAAGATCAACTCCCCCCCATATACCGATTGTAGTCCAGAATACAATCGGGCTTGAGGACCGGTCCAGCGGTACCTCGTACAGGGACTGGGGTGCTGCCATTCCCATGAATAGTGGTGAGCATAAGGACATCCCTCTTGTCCTTATACCGGACCAACAACAGGTTCTCATGGGAAAAGGCACGGGACTCACCCGGGGGATAGGAGTCTGCAGGGGATAGGAAGGAAGGCCTCTTTGATTCTTCCGGACTGTCCCACAAGCGACCATGGATCTGACGGCGAGGGATGTGAAGAGAGGGATACTAGTATAAAAGTTATCCATGTAAAGGTGGTAACCTTTATCTAGCAATGGGTGCAAAAGGCCCCAAACGATTTTCCCGCTAACACCCAGAGTGGGGGGACATTCTGGGGGTTCAAAACGGGAATCTCGTCCCTCATACACTATAAACTTGCAAGTGTACCCGGAGGTACTCTCGCAAAGTTTATACATCTACACGCCATACCGCGCTCGCTTGGTCGGGATGTATTGCCGGAAGCTGAGTCTCCCCCTTAAAGCTGATGAGAGAGTCATCAATAGAGACCTCCCGCCCCGGGACATAGGCCTCCCAAAATCTGGCCCCGAAGTGATTGATGACCGGCCTGATTTTATACAGGCGGTCATACGCGGGATCAGTTCAGGGGGGACATGCCGCATTATCAGCTTAATGCAAACATTTCCGAATGGCCTCGAACCGGGAGTGTGCCATGGCCATACTGTAGAGGGGTGCCTGGTAAAGGATGTCCCCACTCCAATATTGCCTGACACTGGGTTTTTTAACTAGACCCATATGCAGCACGAGGCCCCAAAAGGTCCTCATTTCGGTTGCATCGACTGGAGTCCAGCCGCCGGGTCTAGCTAAAAATGAGCCTGGGTTAGCGGCGACGAACTGTTGGGCGTACAGATTCGTCTGTGTAACCATCAAATTAACAAAGTCGTCACTGAAAAAAATGACCAAAAAAGTCCATTTCATTGAACCCGACAATGTTAATTTTGATTCCTGAGTCGCCAACAAACTCAGGAATCACGGGCTTGTGGTCCGCTGGCTGAGTCCAGACAAGTTCTCCGGTATACGAGGTACCAGTGACCTTGGCAGGGGGGCTTCACTAGTATGAGCGCCAGGGGGACTTATACTAGCATGGGGCACAGGGTCAAGGGCAGAGGAGGTTTGCGGCACCGCACGGCAGCGTCTCCACCGCCTTGGTGGCTCATCATCAGAACTAGATGATGAGGACGATGAAATAAGGAAGGTGGGGTCTTCATCGTCCTCTGAGATGCTTTCAGAGTCGGAGGCAAGTATGGCATATGCCTCCTCCGCCGAAAACTCTCTGTGGGCCATTTCCCTACTCTAATGTGGATACGGGTGTGTGTGTGTGTGTGTGTGGGGAAAAACTTTATTTGTGTATGTGCTGCGTGTGGTGTGGTGCGATACTACCTCCCTAACCCGCCCTAACCTAACTAAACTAAACTAACCCGCCCTAACAGAAAATAAAAAAAATATATATAAAAAGGGGACTTTAAAAAAAAAAAAAGAAAAAAAAAGAAAAAAAGCGTTTATCTAATCAGTGGTGTGCGCACTGATTAGCGCTTGTGGCGGCAGGGGGCGCAGAAGTCAGTGGGGGGTCCGGCCACTCAGCCCAGAACAGTGGCTGGTGGCTTGTACACAGACCCCCACACAAAAAAAACAGAAAAATAAAATAAAAAAACGCTTAACCCCGAAAAAATGCACCCACCTGAACCCCAAAAAAAAAGGTGATCAGTGATAAATCACTGACAGTGGTGGGACAGGCTGCACACACAGGTACGGTCCGTCCACACAGTACACGCCTGCTACTGGTGGCACGGACCGCCTATGGGTGCAAAAAAAGAACGCGTTAACCGAAAAAAGTGCCTTTACCACAAAAAAAAACACTGATCAGTGACAAATCACTGACAGCGGTGAGGCACGCCGCACACACAGATATGGTCCGTCCACACAGTACACACCTGCTACTGGTGGCACGGACCGCCTATGGTTGCAAAAAAGCGCTAGAAAACCCGAAAAAAAAGCCCCGGCACCACAAAAAAAAACAGCGATCAGTACTACGGGACTGATCAGAGGCGGGTGGGCTTAGGGAACACACACTTAGGGAAAAAATAAAAAAGATCTGCGCCAAAAAGAAACGCTGGTGGCAGACCACAGCGACCCAGCAGGGTCGGGGTCACGCAGCTAAAGGTGCTACAGACCCACGGACACCCACTGAGGTATGCTGAAAAAAAAAAAAAAACTTTTTTTTTTTAACCCTAACCTGTCCCGACCTAATCTAAAGCTAACCCTGGGGGATTTCTGTGCCAAGGGGCCACAGAATGGGGGCAAGGGGCACTTTTTTTTTTTACTGAGGGGATGGTGGCAGCACGGGGCTCCGTCCTGCTCGCCAGATCTCTGTGAAATGGCGGGCAGAACGGAGCAACATGCTCCTAGCCCCCACCAACCTCTCCCATTACACTGTGATTGGTGTGGCCACTTTGGCCACCCAATCACACTGTAGTGGGGGCGGTGGCAACATTGCCAGCCCCCAGTACAGCACTGATGATGATTGGTGGTGTATATTACACGTGACCCTGATGACCCGGAACCGCTGCAGAACGCCGGTAAGCGCCGGTAAGTAGTTACCGGTGCCCTGCAGCGATCGCCGGTATAGGAGGTCCTCCGGACCTCCTCCGGCACACTGCCGGGATGTCTGCTGAATGAAATCCTGGAATGAATTTTTCCTGGAATACCCCTTTAAGATATGGAAAGAGGTATTGTCTAAAAATATTCTGAACCATATAAAATACTCGGAAATTCCCTTTAGAGTTCTTCAACTCCTGTTACCACAAACAGACCTTACACAATGGAGTAGGTATTAAGAAATTATCAGATATAACTATAGCAGGGAAATTGATGCTCTTCTCGGATCTCTGTAGTAAATTTGGGATCCCCAAAATCGACTTTTTTAACCTCTTAAGGACGCAGGGCGTATCCATACGCCCGTGGGAATTCCGGCCCCCACCGCTAGCCGGTTGGGGACCGGAGCCGGATGCCTGCTGAAATCGTTCAGCAGGCATCCTGGCATATCGCCCAGGGGGGTCATTATGCCCCCCCATGTCGGCGATCGCCGCAGATCGCTGGACAATTCAGTCCAGCGATCTGCGGCGATTCCGGGTCAATCGGGTCTCCAGTGACCCGATGACCCGGAATTACTGGCTGTTCGGGGCCGTCTCTGACGGCCCCGAACAGCCAGAGCCTGCAGGGGTGAGGTGGCACTGATGCCACCTCACGATCGCCCTGATTCGTCGGCCGGATTACCGGCCGACCAATCAGGGCGCCTGCTGCGGGCGTCACTCCCGCACCCGCTCCGCCCCTCTTCCGGAGGACGTGAGCGGGTGCGGGAAGACGACCCCGGGTGCTGGGGACCCCGATCCCCGGCGTCCATGTTGGGATCGGGGCCCCAGGAGCGACGGCGGCGGCGAGGGACTGACCTGTGCGGCGGCATCGTGGAGCAGCAGCAGGAGGTGAGTGACAGCCTCCTGCTGTTGCTTAGCAACAGCTCCCAGCATGCAAAAAGGGCATGCTGGGAGCTGTAGTTATGCAACAGCAGGAGGCAGACCACCACAACTCCCAGCATTCCCTTATGGGCATGCTGGGACTTATGGTTTTGCAACAGCTGGAGGCACATTCTTTCTATGGAAAAGTGTACCTTCAACTGTTGTGTAACTACAACTCCCAGCTTGCACAAACAGCTAAAGTGCATGCTGGGAGTTGTAGTGGTGCATCTGCTGGTTGCATAACTACAACTCCCAGCATGCCCGTTTGCTGTCGGTGACTGCTGAGAGTTGTAGTTTTGCAACAGCTGAAGGCACACTGGTTGTGAAACTTAGAGTTTTTTTTTTTACCTAACTCAGTGTTTCACGACCGGTGTGCCTCCAGCAGTTGCAAACTACAACTCCCAGCAGTCACCTTACACCATGCACCGTACATGCTGGGAGTTGTAGTTTTGCAACAGCTGGAGGCACACTGGTTTTGAAACACTGAGTAAGGTCACAAACTCCGTGATACATAACCAGTGTGCCTACAGCTGTTGCAAAACTAAAACTCTCAGCATGTACAGTCTGTCAGCGCATGCTGGGAGTTTTAGTTTTGCAACAGCTGGAGGTCCCCCCCAATGTGAATGTACAGGGTACACTCACATGGGCGGAGGCTTACAGTAGGTATCGGGCTGCAAGTTTGAGCTGCAGCAAATTTTCTGCAACAGCTCAAACTGCCAGCGAGAAACTACTGTGAACCCCCGCCCGTGCAACTGTACCCTAAAAACACTACACTACACTACCACAAAAAATAAAATAAAAAGTAAAAAACACTACGTATACACATACCCCTATACAACCCCCCTCCCCTCCCCAATAAAAATGAAAAACATCTGGTACGCCATGGTTTCCAAAACGGAGCCTCCAGCTGTTGCAAAAACAACAACTCCCAGTATTGTCGGACAGCCGTTGACTGTCCAGGCATGCTGGGAGTTTTGCAACAGCTGGAGGCACCCTGTTTGGGAATCACTGGCGTAGAATACCCCTATGTCCACCCCTATGCAATCCCTAATTTAGGCCTCAAATGCGCATGGCGCTCTCTCACTTTGGAGCCCTGTCGTATTTCAAGGCAACAGTTAAGGGTCACATATGGGGTATCGCCGTACTCGGGAGAAATTGGGCTTCAAATTTTGGGGGGTATTTTCTGCTTTTACCCTTTTTAAAAATGTAAAGTTTTTTGGAAAAGAAGCATTTTAGGTAAAATTATTTTTATTTTTTTTACATATGCAATAGTCGTGAAACGCCTGTGGGGTATTAAGGTTCACTTAACCCCTTGTTACGTTCCCCGAGGGGTCTAGTTTCCAAAATGGTATGCCATGTGGGTATTTTTTGCGGTCCTGGCACCATAGGGGCTTCCTAAATGTGGCATGCCCCCAGAGCAAAATTTGCTTTCAAAAAGCCAAATGTGACTCCTTCTCTTCTGAGACCTGTAGTGCGCCAGCAGAGCACTTTTCACCCCCATATGGGGTGTTTTCTGAATCGGGAGAAATTGGGCTTCAAATTTTGGGGGGTATTTTCTGCTTTAACCCTTTGTATAAATGTAAATTTTTGGGGAAACCAAGCATTTTAGGTACATTTTTTTATTTTTTTTTACATATGCAAAAGTTGTGAAACACCTGTAGGGTATTAAGGTTCACTTTACCCCTTGTTACGTTCCCCGAGGGGTCTAGTTTCCAAAATGGTATGCCATGTGTTTATATTTTGCTGTCCTGGCACCATAGGGGCTTCCTAAATGTGGCATGCCCCCAGCGCAAAATTTCCTTCAAAAAAGCCAAATGTGACTCTTTCTCTTCTGAGACCTGTAGTGCGCCAGCAGAGCACTTTTCACCCCCATATGGGGTGTTTTCTGAATCGGGAGAAATTGGGCTTCAAATTTTGGGGTGTATTTTCTGCTATTACCCTTTTTAAAAATGTAAAACTTTAGGGAAACCAAGCATTTTAGGTAAAAAAATTTTTTTTTTTTTTTACATATGCAAAAGTCGTGAATCACCTGTGGGGTATTAAGGTTCACATTACCCCTTGTTACGTTCCCTGAGGGGTCTAGTTTCCAAAATGGTATTCCATGTGGGTTTTTTTGCAGTTCTGGCACCATAGGGGCTTCCTAAAGGTGACATGCCCCCCAAAAACCATTTGACGCTCCTTCCCTTCTGAGCCCTCTACTGCGCCCGCCGAACAATTAACATAGAAATATGAAGTATGTCCTTACTCGAGAGAAATTGGGTTTCAAATACAAGTAAAAATTTTCTCCTTTTTACCCCTTGCAAAAATGCAAAAAATGGGTCTACAAGAACAAGCGAGTGTAAAAAATGAAGATTGTGTATTTTCTCCTTCACTTTGCTGCTATTCCTGTGAAACACCTAAAGGGTTAAAACGCTTACTGAATGTCATTTTGAATACTTTCGGGGGTGCAGTTTTTATAATGGGGTCATTTATGGGGTATTTCTAATATGAAGACCCTTCAAATCCACTTCAAACCTGAACTGGTCCCTGAAAAAAAGCGAGTTTCAAAATTTTGTGAAAAATTGGAAAATTGCTGCGGAACTTTGAAGCCCTCTGGTGTCTTCCAAAAGTAAAAACTCATCAATTTTATGATGCAAATATAAAGTAGACATATTGTATATGTGAATAAAAAAAAAATTATTTTGAATATCCATTTTCCTTACAAGCAGAGAGCTTCAAAGTTAGAAAAATGCAAAATTTTCAAATTTTTCATCAAATTTTGGGATTTTTCACCAAGAAAGGATGCAAGTTACCACAAAATTTTACCACTAAGTTAAAGTAGAATATGTCACGAAAAAACAATCTCGGAATCAGAATGATAACTAAAAGCATTCCAGAGTTATTAATGTTTAAAGTGACAGTGGTCAGAATTGCAAAAAATGGCCGAGTCCTTAAGGTGAAAAAGGGCTCAGTCCTTAAGGGGTTAAGTATCTACAATTAAGACACCTCCTGACTACTCTAAAAAGGTACTTATTAACAAATAGCTCTGTATATGAGAGATTTTTTCTTAAAGGGGACAATATGGGAAAGGGAGTATCGCGGGCATATACTCATATGGTTTCTATCAAAAAATGTGATACTTTCCCATTTCAAAAAACTTGGGAAAGGGATTTAGGTCGTAGTTTTTTATCGGAAGAATGGCACTTTATCTTTAGTTTACCTTCTGTAAACTCCAGATGCTCCAACCATCTTGATATCTCCAGAAAGATAATGTATAGATGGCATTGGGTGCCATATTGACTTAATCAAATTTCACAAGACTTTTTGAAATTTTGCTGGAGATGTCGGGAAGAGGTTGTTTTTTTTTTCCATATTTGGTGGGAGTGTCAGGAGATTCAAAAATATTGGAAACAAATATTTACTTTACTCGGCACCATCTTAGGATGCCACATAGACGAAAGCCCTGAGGTGGCATTATTATCTTTAACAACCAATACTTTACCTGATTTTGAGCTTACAATAATAACACATATTCTGTTTGTGGCCAGGTTACAGATAGCAAAGAGATGGAAATCGGATGCAATACCCACTATCCCTGAGTTAATAACCATAGTACATAGGAACTATAAGATGGAAGGCCTAGTTGCGCAAAAACTGTTGGCCATAGCCCATATGAATCAAGATGGACTGTAGGTTTCACTGAAATGGTTAATGAGCTATGTGGTATCCTCTGGTGTATGTATAACAGGCATTCTGGCTATTTACGTTGGGAACACAAGCCCCATCAGGAATGAATGTCCGCTGAGAATTATAATTTTATTACTGAATGTTGACGGTTTCCCTAACTCCCTCCGCATGCTGTCTAACCTACGATGACTGACTTCACCGAGGAAGAGCGCATGCGCTAGAAACGCGTCTGAGGGTATAGTCGCTTTTATCAGTGTGTGATGTGATCTTCACTAAAGCTGTCTTTTCCACGAGGTGCTGGACCGTCATCTACTTCTCAGTCCCATGTACTCTGCATGATGGTCTTCTCTACAGACACAATGCTATAAACCTATAACAATGAATACTTTCTTACACTTATAAGTCAATCTTCTTGTCTTCTTCATCTACAAAAGAATTCAGGTGTAGGGACTGGTGCAGGGTGTAGGTCAGGCACAGGAAAAGGGTCAGATGTGGGGACTGGTGCAGAATGTGGGTCAGGTGTAGTGTCTGGTGCAGGGTGTAAGTCAGGTGTAGGGTCTGGTGAGGATCTGGTGTAGGAGAGGATCTGCTCTGGAAGCTCATTAATCTGTTCATCTTGCAGTTTACAGTGTTATCTATGAGAACACAATTCCTGTAGTTTTCACAAAATTCACACATTTTCTGCACAAGAAAACACTAGAAATGAGAGGAGATAAGTGGCCAGCATTGTGGATACCTGAGGGGAAGGCTGCTCGGCTGTGTGCGTCTCTTCATGTCCCCCATATACTCAGGTGTCTGACTGGATACCACATCAGGGAGAGGTGCCATGCACATTATCTAGGAGACAGAGCGGTCAGACCTGGTGTGAGGCCTCGGCAGCGCACACAGGGCATAACAATGTGGAAATCAGATATTACAGAGAAGAGTTTATGCTGCAGAGTACATGGATAGTTCTCCCATAACGTCCTTAGCGGCCTCCATACAGGGGATTTTTTTGTGCTTTTTGTAAAAATACATAAAACAAGCCGCTAAGCAGAGGCTGGAGGCGTGTTTAGATACACTGGTACAGCAAGTACTTTTGCGTTTGTGTATCATAAAAAGAAAGTATAAATAGAGGTAAGTAATATGTATAAGAAATACAAGTATATAAAAAGACAATTTAATAAAAATTAAGGAAATGAAGGAAAATTACTAAAAACATGACAAGTGGGGGGGGGGGGGGGGGGGGCATAGCTGCCCGCTGAAGAAGATGGCAGCTTAGTCCTAGAGCTCCCTCACCTCGTGGCCACAAATTTGCTTAATTAGCTCTAAAAAGCCCTCTGCCTCATGAAGAGGGGTACCCGGCACCGAAGGTGGAAACAGCCCGCCAGCTTGGACCCCTAGACCTCCTCCGGGTGCATCGTACACTACCTCCGCCCTACCTCCTCTTCAGTCCTGGGCTCCCCGCCTGACTCACCAGGCCCTGTGAGCTGCCTCCGGTCCAGGTCAGTAGGGGATGCGGCAGTGCTTGCTCCCTCCAGTCCCCTCCTGCCTGGGGAGGGAGACCTTCTTCCACTGCTCCTGCCGCTGGTCCTGGCCTCGGATTTCCTCACACGGGGCTGCGCAGCCTCACGCCCGCCATCTTCTGAGCCCTCCAGTGCTGCTGCTGTGGGCCCAACGGCACTGCTGCAGTCTGCTGCTCATCACTGGTGAGTGAAACTCCTGCCTTGCTGCCATCAGGGCTTGGCTCACCCCAGCCTGCTTCTCCCCTGTGCATACAGGCCCCACAGGTTCTCCCTCATCCAGGGAGCAGGCAGCCATCTTGGGCTGATCTGTTTAAAGGCACCTCATCTCCTGCAGAGGCTACCCCTCCACCTGGATACTCTCCCTCTACTTGCCAGCCTTCCTCTCCCTTTGGGCTGCCCCCTGTGGCCCTCACAGACTGGACTGCAACAACTACTCTGCCACCTGATATACTGGGAGGTGACCCCTCTGGGACCCTTGCATTGCCCCTCAGCGCTTCTCCTACACCTCAGAGGATTATGTCTTCCCTCAAACATACTGTGGGAGCCCCCAGAGCCATGCCTTTGCAGGACCATGCCTCTGCAGGACCCCTCTTCCACCTAGAGATCCTTAGGGGCCCCTCGCTCAGCCACTGAGCACCCTCTTTGGGATACTGAACTGGACACAGATTTGGACTGCTCTGGGGTTCCAGTTTCTTCCCCGATCCCTCCTGATTTAAGCCAATCACTTTCTCAAATTCCTACCAAGGATGATTTTAAGGCCCTTATTACGGAGGTCAAAGATGCCTGTCGGGCGGAAATTTCTCTGCTCCGCCAGGATCTTCAACATGTCTCAGACAGGGTGGAGGCCCACAACTCTACACGGTCCTATATTGCTCAGCTTCAAAACACAATCGCCACTATATCTGGCATTCCCATGTGGAAGACCTGGATAACAGGGGCAGGCGTAATAACATTAGAGTCCATGGACTCCCCGAGGTCACGCAAGCTGAGGACTTACACGTCACGTTGGAAGCTATCTGGAAGCTATCTTCAACATGATTTTGGGCGAACCCACTTCTCACAGGATCAAGTTGGATCGTGCCCGTAGGGCTCTACGTCCTCGCCCTACCAATGGTCCTCCCCGGGACGTAATTTGTTGTGTTGCTGACTTCCAATTGAAGGAAAGGATTTGCTTTACAGGCCCGGCATGATGGACGCTCTACTGTGTTGCGGTCCTTTGCTGATCCGCTGAGGTTCTGTGCTGCCCTAGACCTACAGGTCCCACAACTCACAGACTGGGGCCTGGCTCCTCTGCCTCCCCCCTCTGCGGCAGCCTGTCTGGGGGAAACGCCATAGAGCTGGCCAGGTTGCATCCTCTCTGGGCTCTCGTAGCCCTTGTTCTGACCTCCCTGAAGATCTCCCCTGTGACTCTAACTATGGGTCCATTGCTAGTCTACGGGACTTTAAGATCATTACTCCTCTTCATTGCTGTTACCTGATTGCTTAGCTTACCTATTGTTTTATATGCTTGTTTAATTTGTGTCCTTTTGGATATTGCTGAAGGGCTATCCTTTTGCCTGGCCTCTGGGCAGGACCCATGTTTTACTTGGGTGGTCCCTTCTGGAGCGTACTTCCACTTCCCCTTTTGAGGCCATGGCAAAGGCTGGAATGTTAATATTACTTTTAATTATTTTGTTCTATTCCAAGTACATGGTCGCCTCTCTGGCTTTTGAGCCATTGGTTCATTTATGGTTGTGTTTCCTTTTTGTTCCCCTCCTTGTGTTCCTGTCTGTCCATCTTTTGTTTCCTCTTCTTGTCTTTTGTTCTGCTGGTCTCCTCTTTTGTCTGTTTTTCCTGCTGGTTTTTCTTTTTCTCAGGTCTGGATGGCTGTCGCAGTGGCTCCCCTGACCTCTCAAGGCACCCTTGCTGGTCTGAGTGAGTACCCTGGCACATTTGCAACTTTTCCCATTCCTGCCCTCTCATGGCTAAGTGTGTCTCCTTGAATGTAAAGGGCCTTAACTCCCCGACTAAGAGCATCTGCTGCAGAGAGGGTTGGTAGCCCTGAAGGCTGATATTGTTTATCTCCAAAAGACACACTTTTGACATGACGGGCACTTTCCACTTCCTACACCACCTCTACCCCCAAGTATTTTTAGCCTCTACAGATAGGAAAGTGGTGGGGGTGGCTATCTAAATTTCTAGATCCTGTCCTCTACAAGTCTCTTCTTCCTATGCAGACCCATTGGGTAGGTCTGTTATTGTTAAAGAATCTTTAAGGGGTAAGCATTTACTACTTTGCAACGTGTATGCTCCCAATACCTCTCAGGTCCCTTTTTCGAATCAGGTCTTGTCTCGCTTACACAAATACTCCTCCTCTGCATGGCTCTTGGGGGGGGGGGGGGTGATTTAAATTTAGTTTTCTCCCTCTGTTTCCGCAGTCCTTTCTTCATTCATTGATTACCCTGATTCCTAAGCCTGGCAAGGACCCTCCAGCAACCGACCCATAGCCCTTCTCAATTCTGACTTAAAGCTGTTCTCCACACAAAGACCAGTTTGGCAGGGAGGCGACAACACAAGGAGGGTAGTGGATCTCATAGATGTAGTCAATCGGAGGTCGGAACAGGCTTTGATTCTGAGCTTGGATGCCGAAAAGGCCTTTGATAGGCTGGGTTGGCCATTTTTGTTTGCCACCCTTCCAAAATTTTGTATCTTGGGTAATTTTCTCACTGCACTGTGGGGTCTCTACTCCTCTCCCTCCGCCTCAAACTCCCTCATGCTTCTTCCCCGACCTTTACCTTGTATAATGGTACTAGACAGGGGTGCCCGTTATGCCCCCTGATCTTTGCTTTGTGCATAGAACCACTTGCTGCACTGATCCAGGGGGATCCGGACATTTCCGGTGTAGAACTTCACGGTAGAGACTTCAAGATCTGCCTCTTGGCTGATGATGTCTTGCTTACCCTCACTAACCCTCTCCTGTCTCTGCCTTCTTTGTATAAACTCTTGCATGCCTATGGCCTTGTCTCTGGCTATAAGGTAAATTTCTCTAAATCTGAAGCTATGCCTCTTAACCTCCTTCCCTCATTGATCTCTCTTTTGCAGGCTAACTACTCCTTTAGGTGGTCCTTCTCTGCTATTAAGTATTTGGGAGTGTTGCTTTCCCCTCGCTATTCTTCTTTGTACTCTACTAACTTTCCTCATATTTTTCATGAGCTGCGTGCTTTGATGGAAAAATGGAGGTCTCAATATATCTCCGTTTTTGGACGCATTGCGGCGGTGAAGATGACTATCCTCCCTAAATTGCTTTACTTTTTTGAGACGCTACCGGTGCAAGTCCCCTTAGCTGTGTTGCGTTCTTTTTCTGGTTTATTTGGGATGCCAAGCGACATCGACTGCTTATGTCAGTTATGCTGGCTAGTAAGTCTTTCGGGGGGCTGGGTGTTCTGGACGTGGCTAAATATTACTGGGCAGCTCATCTACGCCACCTAGCGGCTTGGTCTATTTACCATGCCTACAGTAAATGGATGGAGTTGGAAAAATTGTGGCTGGCCCCTATTCCTCCTAACTCCCTCCTCTAAAAGTTTCTGGTCCCTTCCCCTGTAAACCCCATTTGGGACCGATATCGTTTTCCCAATATGTCTGGACCTACTGCTCTAGGAGATTAAGACTTCTTTACTCTTTCTCTCCTTTGCAATCTTTTCTCTACCACCCAGACTTCTCTCCTACTCTAGAGGTCTTTTTTGCTGGGCCGATGTGGTTGATCCCCGCACTTGCTCACTCTTATCCTTTGACCAGCTGGTTGCACGTTGGAGTCTCCCTCCCTCTGCGGAAGCCCACTATATACAACTTTGTCAATACTTGTCCGATAGACAGGGCTCTAACTGACTGTCTCTTTACCCACAGGCTTTGAGAGGTTGTGTAGGGGTGATCCTCAGACGAAGGGACTACTCTCTAGTATTTACTCTTTTTTGTTGTACCCTCCGGATGGTCCTCCTCCCTCCCATCGCTATATGAGCCGTTGGGGAGAGGCCCTTAACACTACTATTTCTATCCCTCAATAGCAGATAAATTGGGAGCGGGCCTCTAAGGCTTCTATCTGCATGGCCTACAAAGAGATGCAATTTAACATGCTCATGGGGTGGTATCACACACACCAGCTCTACTTAAGTTGAATCCTGACATCCCTCCCTAATGCTGGCGAGGCGGTGTGGGCCTGGGTACTGTTTTCCACATAGTTTGGTTCTGTCCATTGATAGTTACTTATTGGGCTCAGGTGCAAAAGTTGATCCATGCAGTTTTGGGGGTTTTGGTTCCCCTTGACCCTATGGTCTTCCTTTTGCACCTTTCTACTAGGGTTTTATTAAAAAAAACTGTTCAAGTTCTTTTTTCACATTGTCCTCGCGGCCAAAACCCTCATTGCCAAGCATTGGAAACAGACCTTGCCTCCGTCGGAGGACAAGCTCAAAGCTAGGGTACGTGAGATTCGCTCCCTTGAATCTCTTACTGCCTCTTTGAACAACACCATCCCAATATTTTTGTCCATATGGGATCTGTGGGATAGGTTCACAGATAGGCAGCCTCCATGATCTTCCTCCCCCTTCCCCATATACGTCCGGACCTCTTATCTTCTCTTCTCTTTTCTATCTCTCTCTTCCCCTTTGTTTTCCTTCTTTATGTTGTTGGTCTGTCCTTTTGTGTTTCCTTCCCCTCCTATCTCCCCTCCCCTCCCTTTGTGGTCTCCTCCCTAGATGTACATTAGATTGGAACTACTCTTACTGTTTCGCCATGGCTTCATATGCTTGAACGAGATTTGTTCTATTGTATTATTTTGCTTTTGGATGGCTGATTGGTGGCCCTTACTACCCCCCCCCCCCCCCCACCGTGTTGTTTGACTATGTTCTCCTCCTTGTTAATGTAAAACCCTAATAAAAGTTTACAGTTTAAAAAAACTAAAACAAAAGCAATTTTTATTTATTTATTTACTTGTATTTCCTATACATATTGCTTCCCTCTATTTATACTTTCTTTTTATGATACAAAAATGCAAATGTACTTGCTGTACCAGTGTATCTAAACACGCCTCCAGCCTCTGTTTAGCGCCTTTTTTATGTATTTAAACAAGCATCTGTACATGAGATGCCATACGCCCACATTTGAGAAAAGGGTGATTATACACCCAAAACGCGTCTTATGGATGTATTGCTGTTATTTTATGTTTTCTAAATAAACGAGTCTACCATACAAAATAACCATCTCCATGACTCTTCATCTGGATCTGTGCCGGATAGCGCTACTTCAGAACACTTGTTCTCCTCCTCATTTTTCCACACTGGTGCCAGCTACAAGGTTACCGGTTCGTTCCCTAAAGGCCAGCAGCCCAGAATCTTTAAAGTACCCCATAGATAGGGGCGATAAATGAAAACCAAGTTTATTCCAGGTGAGAGTCTATAACACAAAGACGTCTTACCATTACTTGCCAACAGTAAGTATTACACGAGACGTCATCCTCTTTTTTTTTTTTTGTCCCTCTTCACTTTCATAATAGAAAGACGGCAGTAACGGCGCCATTGTGGTAGGATGGTGGTATGAGGAGTCTTACCTTCAACTTGTACGGCCGGGGCAGCACTCTCATCAGACTGATTCTGTACACGTGCCCATGGATCCCCACCAGCAGGTCTCCTCGGCTGCTACAGAACACAAAGCTTTCTGGGGAAGCATTAAGACAAAGAATCCTGCAACAAGATGAGCCATCATTCTATTAAAGGGTTAATGCCGCAGAGTACTGGGATAGTTCTCCCATGACTATGGCCCCTGTGCACTCAGTAGGTTCCACACAGACACCGGACAAGGAGCCCAAGCAGGAAGAACCCAACATCATGAGGGAGGTGTGACGGTCCCACCCCAGGGCCAGACCCCACAAATGTCCAATAGACTCACCATAAGAATGGAGGCTGAAGTAGCCACAAAAGAGGGGCCACTACATATTAATAACTGGGGGCACATACTTTTGGACATACAGTGCAGATGACAACAGTATTTATAGCAGCCCTGTAGACCTGAGCAGGCGGTTTTCCTCTGTCCAGATTCGGATGTTTCCGTCTCTTCCACATGAGGCCACTAATCCCAATCCAGGGCTAGCGCAAACACCTGCTGGGAGAATACAGATTATAATCACCCCCAATTATTGTCAGGTCTCTGCGCCCCAAGAACAAGGTGCAAAACAGAGACTAAAACCCCTGGTACATGCAGGGATGGTTGAGAAATAATCTGTCCAATGTGTTTTATCATCAAGGCCTGGCCCGAAGCCCCTCTGCACAGCCTTTAGGAACAGAGCCTTCCATACAAAGACTAAAACAAAGTGCAAAAAGGGGAAAAAGGGTGGGTGCCCCTAGTGTAGACTGTACCAGTGATGTATCACCAAATACTGATGTGCTGTACAAGCCCGTAGACTTGTTTATCATGGGTCAGCAGCATCCTGGTCCACCCCCAAATGGCTTTCAAATCTGGAAAAGATTCTTCGCCTGGCCGGTGCATTAGGTGGGTCCAGATACAAAACACCTTGGGGGAGATTTATCAAAACCTTTGCAGAGGAAAAGTTGCTGAGTTGCCCATAGCAACCAATCAGATTTCTTCTTTCATTTTTCAGAGGCCTTTTCAAAAATGAAAGAAGCAATCTGATTGGTTGCTATGGGCAACTCAGCAACTTTTCCTCTGGATGGGTATTGATAAATTTCCCCTTGTCTTTTGCTGAAAATAATAATATAGTGCATATTGTCTTCCTATATGTTGCGGATGTTTATGTCCTGAAACCTTTTTGTATCTACGTGCCAAACTGTCTGTAAGGCTGCATTCACACTGCGGTTGTAGCGTATGGCTGCCGGATCCAGCTGGGGGAGGGGAAAACCGGGCGCTCCCATACCCCAGCCAGACCGGCGCCAAACTCCATTGACTTTAATGAGCCGACCGGAGTCAAACAGTGACTCCGGTCAGCTCATTTCTGTCCCGTATCCGATTTTGTGACCGGACCTAAAACTGCAGTAAACTACGCTTTTAAGTCCGTTCACAAAACCGGATACGCGCCAAAAATGACCGGATCGGAGTCACTGTTTGACTTTTATGAGCCGACCAGAGTCAATGGAGTTCAGCGCCGGTCTGGCTGGTGAACGGAAGTGCCCGTTTTTCCCCTCCCCCAGCCAGATTTGACAGCCATACGCTCCAACCACAGTGTGAATGCAGCCTAACTTGTCAGTCTGTGTTATTTGATCTCTGGGAAAGAGTTGGGTGGTGTTGTGGTGGTGGTGGGAGAGTTGGGTGGTGTCGTGGGGGAGGGGAGGATCGGTTGGTGTCGTGGGGAGGGGGGAGAAGGGTTGGTTGGTATCGTGGGGGGGGAAGGGTTGGGTGGTGTTGTGGGGGAGGGTTGGGTGGTGTTGTGGGGGGGAAAGGGTTGGGTGGTGTTGTGGGGGGGAGGGATAGGGGGTGTTGTGAGGGGGGAAGGGTTGGGCGGTGTTGTGGGGGGGGAAGGGTTGGGTGGTGTTGTGGGGGGGGGGGGAGGGTTGGGTGGTGTTGTGGGGGGGAGGGTTGGGTGGTGTTGTGGGGGGAGGGTTGGGTGGTGTTGTGGGGGGGGGTGTGGGGTGGTGTTGTTGGGGAGGGTTAAAAAAAATAAAAAAAATAATTATATTATAGTGACTAGAGGTTTATTATGGGATGTGCCACATACATATTCAATAGCAGCTACAAGCCTATGTATTACCAGCCCACTCCAAAGGAATCACATGATTTGCCCTCCTCAGGATCGGCTGGGAGTGTCTCTTCGTATCACCCCCAGACATTAGGGTGCAGTCACACCACGTTTTTGCAATACAGTTCCCGGATCAGGTTTTTGATGAAAAACGGATTCCTCAAAACCTGACTAAACTTTATAAAAACTTGTGTACAAATTTCAACCCGTATACAGTTTGAAAAAATGATGTCCAGTTGCATCCGTATTTAAAGAAAAAAATGTATAAGTTTTCAACTTTTCACTCCATTTTGAATAAAGTTTCCCTTGTTTGATTGAAATTCCAAGAAAAAAAACTGTGTAAAGCCAAAAAACGTATGGTGAAAACCGGATGGAACCGTATGCACATACGGTTCTGTACGGTTCCCATTGACTCCCATGTTAAAAAAAAAAAAAGTATACTGTTTGATACAATTTTTCACCCGGACCAAAAACCGTGGTAGACTACGGTTTTGGGTACGGGAAAAAAACCTGACAAAACCGTACAGGGTGCAAAACGGATACCACCTGATGCATCTTTTGGCATACGGTTTTCAATGGAGAGTCAATGCATAAGTTTTCCTATACGGTTCCATGCGGTTTTCACATTGAAAATGTATACGGGAACTGTACTGCAAAAACATGGTGTGAATGCCCCCTTACAGGGTTTTCCTCTATTAGCGAGTTTACACTTAAGGGGGCACTCCGGTGTAAAACTATTTTTTTCAAATAAACTGGTGCCAGAGTTGGGTGGGGGGTAAAGAGTTGGGTGGTCTCATGGGGGGGGGGGGGGGGGAGGAGGATCAGTTGGTGTCATGGGGGGGGGGGAAGGGTTGGGTGGTGTCGTGGGGGGGGTAAGAGTCAGGTGGTGCTGTGAGGGGGCGGGGGTTGGGTGGTGTTGTGGGGGGGGAGTTGGGTGGTGTTGTGGGGGGGAGTTGGGTGATGTTGTGGGGGGGAGGGTTGGTTGGTGTCGTGGGGGGGAAGGGTTGGGTGTGTGGTGGGGGGGGTTTGGTGATGTTGTGGGGGGGAGGGTTGGTTGGTTTTGTGGGGGGGAGGGTTGGGGGGTGTTGTGAGGGGGGGTAAGGTTTGGGTGGTGTTGTGGGGGGGATTGGGTGGTGTTGTGGGGGGGTAGGGTTGGGTGATGTTGTGAGTGGGGAGGGTTGGGTGGTGTTGTGGTGGGGAGGGTTGGGTGGTGTTGTGGAGGGAAGGTTGGGAGGTGTTGTGGGGGGGAGGGTTGGCAGGTGTTATGGGGGTGGAGGGTTGGGTGGTGTTGTGGGGGGGAGGGTTGGGTGGTGTTGTGGGGGGGTTGGGTGATGTTGTGGGGGGGGGAGGGTTGGTTGGTGTCGTGGGGGGGAGGGTTGGTTGGTGTCGTGGGGGGGAGGGTTGGGGGGTGTTGTGAGGGGGGTAAGGGTTGGGTGGTGTTGTGGGGGGGATTGGGTGGTGTTGTGGGGGGGTAGGGTTGGGTGATGTTGCGAGGGGGAGGGTTGGGTGGTGTTGTAGGGGGGAGGGTTGGGTGGTGTTGTGGGGGGAAGGTTGGGAGGTGTTGTGGGGGGAGGGTTGGTAGGTGTTGTGGGGGGAGGGTTGGGTGGTGTTGTGGGGGGAGGGTTGGGTGGTGTTGTGGGGGGAAGGGTTGGGTGGTGTTGTGGGGGAAGGGTTGGGTGGTGTTGTGGGGGAAGGGTTGGGTGGCGTTGTGGGGGGGAGGGTTGGGTGGTTTGTGGGGGGGAGGGTTGGGTGGTGTTGTGGGGGGAAGGGTTGGGTGGTGTTGTGGGTGAAGGGTTGGGTGGTGTTGTGGGGGGGAGGGTTGGGTGGTTTGTGGGGGGGAGGGTTGGGTGGTTTGTGGGGGGGAGGGTTGGGTGGTTTGTGGGGGGGAGGGTTGGGTGGTTTGTGGGGGGAGGGTTGGGTGGTTTGTGGGGGGAGGCCTAAAAAAAAAAAATTCATCGGGACTAGAGGTTTATTATGGGATGCGCCACAAACATATTCAATAGCGGCTACAAACCTATGTATTATCGGCCCACTCAGGATCGGTCCGGGAGTGTCTCTTTGTATCACCCCCAGACATTAGAGGGTTTTCCTCTATAAGCGCGTTTACACTTAAGGGGGTACTCCGGTGGAAAACTATTTTTTCAAATAAAATGGTGCCAGAAAGTTAAACAGATTTGAAAATTACTTCTATTAAAAAATCTTAATCCTTCCAGTACTTATCAGCTGAAGTATACTACCGGAAGTTGTGTAGTTCTTTTAAGTCTGACCACAGTGCTCTCTGCTGACACCTCTGTCCATGTCAGGAACTGTCCAGAGCAGGATAGGTTTGCTATGGGCATTTGCCCCTACTCAGGACAGTTCCTGACATGGACAGAGGTGTCAGCATATACTGCAGCTGATAAGTACTGGAAGGATTAAGATATTTTAATAGAAGTAATTTACAAATCTGTAAAACAGTTGATGTTTCTGGAGCCAGTTGATATGGAAAAAAAAAAGTTAAACGAAGTACCCCTTCCATTTTATGGTATTAAGATTTTTGGCATCTTATTTGTACATTGTACATTTATGCATATCATCTTCCCATTTATGTGCAAAAAATGCATTAAAAAGCCTGTATAATGTCCAAAATAAGCGTCACTGTTATAGCCGTAATAAATATAAAACATTCCCATTGAATTCAATGTAATAAACGGAACCAACACTTGAAAATTTATGGCAAATATTTACACAAAACCCTCATAAAATTCTCCTTAAAAACCACAAAAAAAACCCACTTTGTAAAATAAGAGTGTGCATAAAAATACTTCAAAAAGAAGACAAAGTGTGAACAAAGCCTAAGACCTGCCGAGTGATCATTACTAACAGCGCCCTCCAGGAGGACATTAGGACACTGCCGCTGTGCTGGCGAACCATAATGTGCAGCAGAAGACCCCTGTGTACATGCCGTGAGCCGGCCCCATCACCTGTTATCTGGTCCTGATGGTCATAGCTAGATGGATGGTCGCTGCGGGTTCCGGTCTTCAGGCAATATTGTACAAGTGTATACGTTGCGCTGGATGAGTCATGGAAGGCGACAAAGAGCCGGGAATTGAGGGAGCACATGTGTTCAACCTGCTGAGTGCAGTAAAAGCTCAGACAAATACTCAGACTCTCCTCGCTGTACGGGAAGAATCGCCAGACCTTCACCATCAGATCAGACCCTAGGGACAAAGGCCAGAAGGTACCATGAATGCCAAAGATGAAAACCACCAGGTCAGTGGACACCAGGTTCACTCCCTGGACACCAGGACCACCAATTACAGTCACTGGACACCAGGACCATCAGTTACAGTCACTGGACACCAGGACCACCAATTACAGTCACTGGACACCAGGACCACCAATTACAGTCACTGGACACCAGGACCATCAGTAACAGTCACTGGACACCAGGACCATCAGTTACAGTCACTGGACACCAGGACCATCAGTTACAGTCACTAGACACCAGGACCATCGGTTACAGTCACTGGACACCAGGACCATCAGTTACAGTCACTAGACACCAGGACCATCAGTTACAGTCACTAGACACCAGGACCATCAGTTACAGTCACTGAACACCATGACCATCAGTTACAGTCACTGGACACCAGGACCATCAGTTACAGTCACTGGACACCAGGACCATCAGTTACAGTCACTGGACACCAGGATCATCAGTTACAGTTACTGGACACCAGGACCATCAGTTACAGTCATTGGACACCAGGACCATCAGTTACAGTCACTGGACACCAGGACCATAAATTACAGTCACTGGAAACCAGGACCCAAGAATTTACAAGTAAAGATCAGTAAGGAGCTCTTGCATCCTTCTAAGGGTGGGTTCACACTACGTTTTGAGCATACGGTCACTGGATACGGCTGGGGGGAGTGAAAACCGGGCGCTTCCGTATCCCAGCCTGACCCAGCCCATATTTCTTTCATTTGAATGAGCTGACTGGAGTAAGATAGTGACTCCGGTCGGCTAATTTTTATACCACGGTTTTAGGTCCGTCAGAAAAGCGCATATGGGGCAAAAATGAGCTGACAGGAGTAACTATCTTACTCCAGTCAGCTCATTCAAATGAAAGAAATATGGGCTGGGTCAGGCTGGGATACGGAAGTGCCCGGTTTTCACTCCCCCCTGCCGGATACGGTGATCGTATGCTCAAAACGTAGTGTGAACCCACCGTTTGAGAGGATCTTCTGCCTCCTCTTTTTCATGGTCATTGATTCCGCCTACAGCTCACCGGCTGATATGACGTAGTTGTTCTCTGGGTCGGACATCAGACAGTTGACCTGGCCTGGAATGTGGGCTGCGACCTCGCACTGTAGCTGGTCTGAGCACCGGGTATATACTTGAAGGCGGCCGTCTTCTAGTCCGATCAAACAGAAGAACCTGGTAAAGGATGTGAAGAAATCTGTAATCTGTCTCCTCGCTCCGATCTTAGAATTTGTGAAAGCACGAGGAGATCAGAGTCTTACATATGCATGGGAGATCACAAGGAGATCAGAGTCTTATAGATACATAAGAGATCACAAGGAGATCAGAGTCTTATAGATACATAGGAGATCACAAGGAGATCAGAGTCTTATAGATACATAGGAGATCACAAGGAGATCAGAGTCTTATAGATACATGGGAGATCACAAGGAGATCAGAGCCTTAAAGATACATAGGAGATCACAAGGAGATCAGAGTCTTATAGATACATAGGAGATCACAAGGCGATCAGAGTCTTATAGATACATAGGAGATCACAAGGAGATCAGTCTTATAGATACATAGGAGATCACAAGGAGATCAGAGTCTTACATATACATGGGAGATCACAAGGAGATCAGAGTTGTATAGATACATAGGAGATCACAAGGAGATCAGTCTTATAGATACATGGGAGATCACAAGGAGATCAGAGTCTTATAGATACATAGGAGATCACAAGGAGATCAGAGTCTTATAGATACATAGGAGATCACAAAGAGATCAGAGTATTATAGATACATAGGAGATCACAAGGAGATCAGTCTTATAGATACATAGGAGATCACAAGGAGATCAGAGTCTTACATATACATGGGAGATCACAAGGAGATCAGAGTTGTACAGATACATAGGAGATCACAAGGAGATCAGTCTTATAGATACATGGGAGATCACAAGGAGATCAGAGTCTTATAGATACATAGGAGATCACAAGGAGATCAGAGTCTTATAGATACATAGGAGATCACAAGGAGATCAGAGTCTTCTAGATAAATAGGAGATCAGAGTTGTATAGATACAGAGAAGATCATAAGGAGATCAGAGTCTTATAGATACATAGGAGATCACAAGGAGATCAGAGTTGTATAGATACATAGGAGATCACAAGGAGATCAGAGTTGTATAGATACATAGGGGATCACAAGGAGATCAGAGTCTTATAGATAAATAGGAGATCAGAGTTGTATAGATACATAGGAGATCACAAGGAGATCAGAGTCTTATAGATAAATAGGAGATCAGAGTTGTATAGATACATAGGAGATCACAAGGAGATCAGAGTCTTATAGATAAATAGGAGATCAGAGTTGTATAGATACATAGGAGATCATAAGGAGATCAGAGTCTTATAGATACTAGGGATCGACCGATTTCGCTTTTTTAGGGCCGATACCGATAATCGCTGCAGGTTAGGGCCGATAGCCGATAACTTATACCGATATTCCGGTATATGTTATCGGCTATTTATCCCTCGCGACACCGCTGCAGATCATTGATTTAAAGCGGGCGCTTTAAATCAATTCACTGCAGTGGCTTTTGCGGTGCCATAGGCCGCCGCCGCCACACGCTTCTCTCCCCCTACCTGTCAGGGTGGTCCGGGCCATCCATCCTTCCCGTAGTGTCCGGCGGCATTCCAGGTGGAGGGTGAACCGGTCCAGGCTGTACTTCTTCTCCGGCGGTCATCTTCTCCACTCTGGGCAGGCTCCGGCCTAGTAACGCAGCATAGACGCCGCTGCGCAGTGGCGCCCGCACGCAGCGACAAACCTGACGTCACAGCGTAGCGGCGTCTATGCAGCGTACTAGACCGGAGCCTGCCCGGAGTGGAGAAGAGGACCCCCGGAGAAGAAGTACAGCCCGGACCGGTTCACCCTCCACCCGGAATGCCGCCGGACACTACACGAAGGATGGATGGCCCTGACCACCCCCATCACGGGTAAGTTAAAACATTTTTATTGACTCGGAGGGTGGGGGAGGGGCCCAACCGGAATAGCGGTATGGGCAAAAATCCATACCGTGGGAGAAAAAAACGGTATCTGGTTCATACCGGTATATTGCCCAGCACTACGGTGGGGGTGCGACGCGGTGCGGTGGGTCGGTCGCGGTGCGGTGGGTCGGCCGCGGTGCGGTAGGGCAGTGCGGGGGGCGGGGCATTATTGGCTTATCGGCAAGGTAATTACCGATACCGATAATGCCCAAAATCGTGATTATCGCCCGATAATATCGGCCATACCGATAATCGGTCGATCCCTAATAGAGTCTTACATATACATGGGAGATCACAAGGAGATCAGAGTTGTATATATACATGGGAGATCACAAGGAGATCAGAGTCTTACATATACATGGGAGATCACAAGGAGATCAGAGTCTTATATATACATGGGAGATCACAAGGAGATCAGAGTCTTATAGATACATAGGAGAACACAAGGAGATCAGAGTTGTATAGATACATAAGAGAACACAAGGAGATCAGAGTCTTATAGATAAATAGGAGATCACAAGGAGATCAGAGTCTTATAGATACATAGGAGATCACAAGGAGATCAGAGTCTTATAGATACATAGGAGATCACAAGGAGATCAGAGTCATAAAGATTCATAGGAGATCAGAGTCTTATAGATACATAGGAGATCACAAGGAGATCAGAGTCTTATAGATACATAGGAGATCACAAGGAGATCAGAGTTGTATTGATACATAGGAGATCACAAGGAGATCAGAGTCATATAGATTCATAGGAGATCAGAGTTGTATAGATACATAGGAGATCACAAGGAGATCAGAGTTGTATAGATACATAAAAGATCACAAGGAGATCAGAGTCTTATAGATACATAGGAGATCACAAGGAGATCAGAGTAATTATAGATTCATAGGAGATCAGAGTCTTATAGATACATAGGAGATCACAAGGAGATCAGAGTCTTATAGATACATAGGAGATCACAAGGAGATCAGAGTCTTATAGATACATAGGAGATCACAAGGAGATCAGAGTCTTATAGATTCATAGGAGATCACAAGGAGATCAGAGTTGTATTGATACATAAGAGATCACAAGGAGATCAGAGTTGTAATGATACATAGGAGATCACAAGGAGATCAGAGTTGTATTGATACATAGGAGATCAGAGTTGTATAGAT
Source organism: Hyla sarda (assembly GCF_029499605.1). Lineage (NCBI taxonomy): Eukaryota > Metazoa > Chordata > Amphibia > Anura > Hylidae > Hyla > Hyla sarda. The sequence goes on from NW_026610400.1 coordinate 168,707, forward strand.
ACATAGGAGATCACAAGGAGATCAGAGTCTTATAGATACATAGGAGATCACAAGGAGATCAGAGTCTTATAGATACATAGGAGATCGCAAGGAGATCAGAGTCTTATAGATACATAGGAGAACACAAGGAGATCAGAGTCTTATAGATACATAGGAGATCACAAGGAGATCAGAGTTGTATAGATACATAGGAGATCACAAGGAGATCAGAGTTGTATAGATACTTAGGAGATCACAAGGAGATCAGAGTCTTTTAGATACATAGGAGATCACAAGGAGATCAGAGTCTTATAGATACATAAGAGATCACAAGGAGCTCAGAGTCTTAAAGATACATAGGAGATCACAAGGAGATCAGAGTCATATAGATACATAGGAGATCAGAGTTGTATAGATACATAGGAGATCACAAGGAGATCAGAGTTGTATAGATAAATAGGAGATCACAAGGAGATCAGAGTTGTATAGATACTTAGGAGATCACAAGGAGATCAGAGTCTTTTAGATACATAGGAGATCACAAGGAGATCAGAGTCTTATAGATACATAAGAGATCACAAGGAGCTCAGAGTCTTAAAGATACATAGGAGATCACAAGGAGATCAGAGTCATATAGATACATAGGAGATCACAAGGAGATCAGAGTCTTATAGATACATAAGAGATCACAAGGAGATCAGAGTCTTATAGATACATAGGAGATCACAAGGAGATCAGAGTCATATAGATTCATAGGAGATTAGAGTCTTATAGATACATAGGAGATCACAAGGAGATCAGAGTCTTATTGATACATAGGAGATCACAAGGAGATCAGAGTCTTATAGATACATAGGAGATCACAAGGAGATCAGAGTTGTATAGATACATAAGAGATCACAAGGAGATCAGAGTCATATAGATTCATAGGAGATCAGAGTCTTATAGATACATAGGAGATCACAAGGAGATCAGAGTCTTATAGATACATAGGAGATCACAAGGAGATCAGAGTCTTATAGATACTTAGGAGATCACAAGGAGATCAGAGTTGTATTGATACATAGGAGATCACAAGGAGATCAGAGTCTTATAGATACATAGGAGATCACAAGGAGATCAGAGTTGTATAGATACATAGGAGAACACAAGGAGATCAGAGTCTTATAGATACATAGGAGATCACAAGGAGATCAGAGTCTTATAGATACATAGGAGAACACAAGGAGATCAGAGTCTTATAGATACATAGGAGATCGCAAGGAGATCAGAGTCTTATAGATACATAGGAGAACACAAGGAGATCAGAGTCTTATAGATACATAGGAGATCGCAAGGAGATCAGAGTCTTATAGATACATAGGAGAACACAAGGAGATCAGAGTCTTATAGATACATAGGAGATCACAAGGAGATCAGAGTTGTATAGATACATAGGAGATCACAAGGAGATCAGAGTCTTATAGATACATAGGAGATCACAAAGAGATCAGAGTTGTATAGATAAATAGTAGAACACAAAGAGATCAGAGTCTTATAGATACATAGGAGATCACAAGGAGATCAGAGTCTTATAGATACATAGGAGATCACAAGGAGATCAGAGTTGTATTGATACATAGGAGATCACAAGGAGATCAGAGTCATATAGATTCATAGGAGATCAGAGTCTTATAGATACATAGGAGATCACAAGGAGATCAGAGTCTTATAGATACATAGGAGATCACAAGGAGATCAGAGTCTTATAGATACATAGGAGATCACAAGGAGATCAGAGTTGTATTGATACATAGGAGATCACAAGGAGATCAGAGTCTTGTAGATTCATAGGAGATCAGAGTTGTATAGATACATAAAAGATCACAAGGAGATCAGAGTCTTATAGATACATAGGAGATCACAAGGAGATCAGAGTAATTATAGATTCATAGGAGATCAGAGTCTTATAGATACATAGGAGATCACAAGGAGATCAGAGTCTTATAGATACATAGGAGATCACAAGGAGATCAGAGTCTTATAGATACATAGGAGAACACAAGGAGATCAGAGTCTTATAGATTCATAGGAGATCACAAGGAGATCAGAGTTGTATTGATACATAAGAGATCACAAGGAGATCAGAGTTGTATTGATACATAGGAGATCACAAGGAGATCAGAGTTGTATTGATACATAGGAGATCAGAGTTGTATAGATACATAGGAGATCACAAGGAGATCAGAGTCTTATAGATACATAGGAGATCACAAGGAGATCAGAGTCTTATAGATACATAGGAGATCGCAAGGAGATCAGAGTCTTATAGATACATAGGAGAACACAAGGAGATCAGAGTCTTATAGATACATAGGAGATCACAAGGAGATCAGAGTTGTATAGATACATAGGAGATCACAAGGAGATCAGAGTTGTATAGATACTTAGGAGATCACAAGGAGATCAGAGTCTTTTAGATACATAGGAGATCACAAGGAGATCAGAGTCTTATAGATACATAAGAGATCACAAGGAGCTCAGAGTCTTAAAGATACATAGGAGATCACAAGGAGATCAGAGTCATATAGATACATAGGAGATCAGAGTTGTATAGATACATAGGAGATCACAAGGAGATCAGAGTTGTATAGATAAATAGGAGATCACAAGGAGATCAGAGTTGTATAGATACTTAGGAGATCACAAGGAGATCAGAGTCTTTTAGATACATAGGAGATCACAAGGAGATCAGAGTCTTATAGATACATAAGAGATCACAAGGAGCTCAGAGTCTTAAAGATACATAGGAGATCACAAGGAGATCAGAGTCATATAGATACATAGGAGATCACAAGGAGATCAGAGTCTTATAGATACATAAGAGATCACAAGGAGATCAGAGTCTTATAGATACATAGGAGATCACAAGGAGATCAGAGTCATATAGATTCATAGGAGATTAGAGTCTTATAGATACATAGGAGATCACAAGGAGATCAGAGTCTTATTGATACATAGGAGATCACAAGGAGATCAGAGTCTTATAGATACTTAGGAGATCACAAGGAGATCAGAGTTGTATTGATACATAGGAGATCACAAGGAGATCAGAGTCTTATAGATACATAGGAGATCACAAGGAGATCAGAGTCTTAAAGATACATAGGAGAACACAAGGAGATCAGAGTCTTATAGATACATAGGAGATCACAAGGAGATCAGAGTTGTATAGATACATAGGAGATCACAAGGAGATCAGAGTTGTATAGATACTTAGGAGATCACAAGGAGATCAGAGTCTTTTAGATACATAGGAGATCACAAGGAGATCAGAGTCTTATAGATACATACGAGATCACAAGGAGCTCAGAGTCTTAAAGATACATAGGAGATCACAAGGAGATCAGAGTCATATAGATACATAGGAGATCAGAGTTGTATAGATACATAGGAGATCACAAGGAGATCAGAGTTGTATAGATAAATAGGAGATCACAAGGAGATCAGAGTTGTATAGATACTTAGGAGATCACAAGGAGATCAGAGTCTTTTAGATACATAGGAGATCACAAGGAGATCAGAGTCTTATAGATACATAAGAGATCACAAGGAGCTCAGAGTCTTAAAGATACATAGGAGATCACAAGGAGATCAGAGTCATATAGATACATAGGAGATCACAAGGAGATCAGAGTCTTATAGATACATAAGAGATCACAAGGAGATCAGAGTCTTATAGATACATAGGAGATCACAAGGAGATCAGAGTCATATAGATTCATAGGAGATTAGAGTCTTATAGATACATAGGAGATCACAAGGAGATCAGAGTCTTATTGATACATAGGAGATCACAAGGAGATCAGAGTCTTATAGATACTTAGGAGATCACAAGGAGATCAGAGTTGTATTGATACATAGGAGATCACAAGGAGATCAGAGTCTTATAGATACATAGGAGATCACAAGGAGATCAGAGTTGTATAGATACATAGGAGAACACAAGGAGATCAGAGTCTTATAGATACATAGGAGATCACAAGGAGATCAGAGTCTTATAGATACATAGGAGAACACAAGGAGATCAGAGTCTTATAGATACATAGGAGATCGCAAGGAGATCAGAGTCTTATAGATACATAGGAGAACACAAGGAGATCAGAGTCTTATAGATACATAGGAGATCGCAAGGAGATCAGAGTCTTATAGATACATAGGAGAACACAAGGAGATCAGAGTCTTATAGATACATAGGAGATCACAAGGAGATCAGAGTTGTATAGATACATAGGAGATCACAAGGAGATCAGAGTCTTATAGATACATAGGAGATCACAAAGAGATCAGAGTTGTATAGATAAATAGTAGAACACAAAGAGATCAGAGTCTTATAGATACATAGGAGATCACAAGGAGATCAGAGTTGTATAGATACATAGGAGATCACAAGGAGATCAGAGTCTTATAGATACATAGGAGATCACAAGGAGATCAGAGTTGTATTGATACATAGGAGATCACAAGGAGATCAGAGTCATATAGATTCATAGGAGATCAGAGTCTTATAGATACATAGGAGATCACAAGGAGATCAGAGTCTTATAGATACATAGGAGATCACAAGGAGATCAGAGTCTTATAGATACATAGGAGATCACAAGGAGATCAGAGTTGTATTGATACATAGGAGATCACAAGGAGATCAGAGTCTTGTAGATTCATAGGAGATCAGAGTTGTATAGATACATAGGAGATCACAAGGAGATCAGAGTTGTATAGATACATAAAAGATAAGAAGGAGATCAGAGTCTTATAGATACATAGGAGATCACAAGGAGATCAGAGTCATATAGATTCATAGGAGATCAGAGTCTTATAGATACATAGGAGATCACAAGGAGATCAGAGTCTTATAGATACATAGGAGATCACAAGGAGATCAGAGTCTTATAGATACATAGGAGATCACAAGGAGATCAGAGTCTTATAGATTCATAGGAGATCACAAGGAGATCAGAGTTGTATTGATACATAACAGATCACAAGGAGATCAGAGTTGTATTGATACATAGGAGATCACAAGGAGATCAGAGTTGTATTGATACATAGGAGATCAGAGTTGTATAGATACATAGGAGATCACAAGGAGATCAGAGTCTTATAGATACATAGGAGATCACAAGGAGATCAGAGTCTTATAGATACATAGGAGATCGCAAGGAGATCAGAGTCTTATAGATACATAGGAGAACACAAGGAGATCAGAGTCTTATAGATACATAGGAGATCACAAGGAGATCAGAGTTGTATAGATACATAGGAGATCACAAGGAGATCAGAGTCTTATAGATACATAGGAGATCAGAGTTGTATAGATACTTAGGAGATCACAAGGAGATCAGAGTCTTTTAGATACATAGGAGATCACATGGAGATCAGAGTCTTATAGATACATAAGAGATCACAAGGAGCTCAGAGTCTTAAAGATACATAGGAGAACACAAGGAGATCAGAGTCTTATAGATACATAGGAGAACACAAGGAGATCAGAGTCTTATAGATACATAGGAGATCACAAGGAGATCAGAGTCTTATAGATACATAGGAGAACACAAGGAGATCAGAGTCTTATAGATACGTAGGAGATCACAAGGAGATCAGAGTCTTATAGATACATAGGAGATCACAAGGAGATCAGAGTCATATAGATTCATAGGAGATCAGAGTCTTATAGATACATAGGAGATCACAAGGAGATCAGAGTCTTATTGATACATAGGAGATCACAAGGAGATCAGAGTCTTATAGATACATAGGAGATCACAAGGAGATCAGAGTTGTATAGATACATAAGAGATCACAAGGAGATCAGAGTCATATAGATTCATAGGAGATCAGAGTCTTATAGATACATAGGAGATCACAAGGAGATCAGAGTCTTATAGATACATAGGAGATCACAAGGAGATCAGAGTCTTATAGATACTTAGGAGATCACAAGGAGATCAGAGTTGTATTGATACATAGGAGATCACAAGGAGATCAGAGTCTTATAGATACATAGGAGATCACAAGGAGATCAGAGTTGTATAGATACATAGGAGAACACAAGGAGATCAGAGTCTTATAGATACATAGGAGATCACAAGGAGATCAGAGTCTTATAGATACATAGGAGAACACAAGGAGATCGGAGTCTTATAGATACATAGGAGATCGCAAGGAGATCAGAGTCTTATAGATACATAGGAGATCGCAAGGAGATCAGAGTCTTATAGATACATAGGAGAACACAAGGAGATCAGAGTCTTATAGATACATAGGAGATCGCAAGGAGATCAGAGTCTTATAGATACATAGGAGAACACAAGGAGATCAGAGTCTTATAGATACATAGGAGATCACAAGGAGATCAGAGTTGTATAGATACATAGGAGATCACAAGGAGATCAGAGTCTTATAGATACATAGGAGATCACAAGGAGATCAGAGTTGTATAGATACATAGGAGATCACAAGGAGATCAGAGTCTTATAGATACATAGGAGATCACAAGGAGATCAGAGTTGTATTGATACATAGGAGATCACAAGGAGATCAGAGTCATATAGATTCATAGGAGATCAGAGTCTTATAGATACATAGGAGATCACAAGGAGATCAGAGTCTTATAGATTCATAGGAGATCACAAGGAGATCAGAGTTGTATTGATACATAGGAGATCACAAGGAGATCAGAGTTGTATTGATACATAGGAGATCAGAGTTGTATAGATACATAGGAGAACACAAGGAGATCAGAGTCTTATAGATCACAAGGAGATCAGAGTCTTATAGATACATAGGAGATCACAAGGAGATCAGAGTCTTATAGATACATAGGAGATCACAAGGAGATCAGCGTTGTATTGATACATAGGAGATCACAAGGAGATCAGAGTCATATAGATTCATAGGAGATCAGAGTTGTATAGATACATAGGAGATCACAAGGAGATCAGAGTTGTATAGATACATAAAAGATCACAAGGAGATCAGAGTCTTATAGATACATAGGAGATCACAAGGAGATCAGAGTCATATAGATTCATAGGAGATCAGAGTCTTATAGATACATAGGAGATCACAAGGAGATCAGAGTCTTATAGATACATAGGAGATCACAAGGAGATCAGAGTCTTATAGATACATAGGAGATCACAAGGAGATCAGAATCTTATAGATACATAGGAGATCACAAGGAGATCAGAGTCTTATAGATTCATAGGAGATCACAAGGAGATCAGAGTTGTATTGATACATAGGAGATCACAAGGAGATCAGAGTTGTATTGATACATAGGAGATCAGAGTTGTATAGATACATAGGAGATCACAAGGAGATCAGAGTCTTATAGATACATAGGAGATCGCAAGGAGATCAGAGTCTTATAGATACATAGGAGAACACAAGGAGATCAGAGTCTTATAGATACATAGGAGAACACAAGGAGATCGGAGTCTTATAGATACATAGGAGAACACAAGGAGATCAGAGTCTTATAGATACATAGGAGAACACAAGGAGATCAGAGTCTTATAGATACATAGGAGATCACAAGGAGATCAGAGTTGTATAGATACATAAAAGATCACAAGGAGATCAGAGTTGTATTGATACATAGGAGATCAGAAGGAGATCAGAATTGTATAGATACATAGGAGATCACAAGGAGATTAGAGTCTTATAGATACATAGGAGATCACAAGGAGATCAGAGTCTTATAGATACATAGGAGATCACAAGGAGATCAGAGTCATATAGATACATAGGAGATCAGAGTTGTATAGACACATGGGAGAACATAAGGAGATCAGAGTCATATAGATTTATAGGAGATCAGAGTCTTATAGATACATAGGAGATCACAAGGAGATCAGAGTTGTATAGATACATAGGAGATCAGAGTTGTATAGATACATAGGAGATCACAAGGAGATCAGAGTCTTATAGATACATAGGAGATCACAAGGAGATCAGAGTCTTATAGATACATAGGAGATCACAAGGAGATCAGAGTCTTATAGATACATAGGAGATCACAAGGAGATCAGAGTCATATAGATACATAGGAGATCAGAGTTGTATAGATACATGGGAGAACACAAGGAGATCAGAGTCATATAGATTTATAGGAGATCAGAGTCTTATAGATACATAGGAGATCACAAGGAGATCAGAGTTGTATAGATACATAAGAGATCAGAAGGAGATAAGAGTTGTATAGATACATAGGGGATCACAAGGAGATCAGAGTTGTATAGATACATAGGAGATCACAAGGAGATCAGAGTCTTATAGATACATAGGAGATCACAAGGAGATCAGAGTTGTATAGATACATAGGAGATCACAAGGAGATCAGAGTCTTACATATACATGGGAGATCAGAGTCTTATAGATACATAGGAGATTACAAGGAGATCAGAGTTGTATAGATACATAGGAGATCGCAAGGAGATCAGAGTCTTATAGATACATAGGAGAACACAAGGAGATCAGAGTCATATAGATTCATAGGACATCACAAGGAGATCAGAGTCTTACATATACATGGGAGATCACAAGGAGATCAGAGTCTTATAGATACTTAGGAGATCACAAGGAGATCAGAGTTGTATTGATACATAGGAGATCACAAGGAGATCAGAGTCATATAGATTCATAGGAGATCAGAGTTGTATAGATACATAGGAGATCACAAGGAGATCAGAGTTGTATAGATACATAAAAGATCACAAGGAGATCAGAGTCTTATAGATACATAGGAGATCACAAGGAGATCAGAGTTGTATAGATACATAGGAGATCACAAGGAGATCAGAGTCTTATAGATACATAGGAGATCACAAGGAGATCAGAGTCTTATAGATACATAGGAGATCACAAGGAGATCGGAGTCTTATAGATACATGGGAGATCGCAAGGAGATCAGAGTCTTATAGATACATAGGAGATCGCAAGGAGATCAGAGTCTTATAGATACATAGGAGAACACAAGGAGATCAGAGTTGTATAGATAAATAGGAGATCACAAGGAGATCAGAGTCTTATAGATACATAGGAGATCACAAGGAGATCAGAGTTGTATTAATACATAGGAGATCACAAGGAGATCAGAGTCTTATAGATACATAGGAGATCACAAGGAGATCAGAGTCTTATAGATACATAGGAGAACACAAGGAGATCAGAGTCTTATAGATACATAGGAGATCACAAGGAGATCAGAGTTGTATAGATACATAGGAGAACACAAGGAGATCAGAGTCTTATATATACATGGGAGATCACAAGGAGATCAGAGTCTTATATATACATAGGGGAACACAAGGAGATCAGAGTTGTATAGAAACATAGGAGATCACAAGGAGATCAGAGTCTTATAGATACATAGGAGATCACAAGGAGATCAGAGTCTTATAGATTCATAGGAGATCACAAGGAGATCAGAGTTGTATTGATACATAGGAGATCACAAGGAGATCAGAGTTGTATAGATACATAGGAGATCACAAAGAGATCAGAGTTGTATAGATAAATAGGAGATCACAAAGAGATCAGAGTCATATAGATACATAGGAGATCAGAGTTGTATAGATACATAGGAGAACACAAGGAGATCAGAGTCATATAGATTTATAGGAGATCAGAGTCTTATAGATACATAGGAGATCACAAGGAGATCAGAGTTGTATAGATACATAAGAGATCAGAAGGAGATAAGAGTTGTATAGATACATAGGAGATCACAAGGAGATCAGAGTCTTACATATACATGGGAGATCAGAGTCTTATAGATACATAGGAGATTACAAGGAGATCAGAGTTGTATAGATACATAGGAGATCACAAGGAGATCAGAGTCTTACATATACATGGGAGATCAGAGTCTTATAGATACATAGGAGAACACAAGGAGATCAGAGTCATATAGATTCATAGGACATCACAAGGAGATCAGAGTCTTACATATACATGGGAGATCACAAGGAGATCAGAGTCTTATAGATACATAGGAGATCACAAGGAGATCAGAGTCTTATAGATACATAGGAGATCACAAAGAGATCAGAGTTGTATAGAAACATAGGAGATCACAAGGAGATCAGAGTCATATAGATTCATAGGAGATCAGAATCTTATAGATACATAGGAGATCACAAGGAGATCAGAGTTGTAAAGAGACATAGGAGATCACAAGGAGATCAGAGTCTTATAGATACATAGGAGATCACAAAGAGATCAGAGTCTTATAGATACATAGGAGATCACAAGAAGATCAGAGTTGTATATATACATAGGAGATCATAAGGAGATCAGAGTCTTATAGATACATAGGAGAACACAAGGAGATCAGAGTTGTATAGATACATAAGAGATCACAAGGAGATCAGAGTCATATAGATTCATAGGAGATCACAAGGAGATCAGAGTTGTATAGATACATAGGAGATCAGAGTCTTATAGATACATAAGAGATCACAAGGAGATCAGAGTCATATAGATTCATAGGAGATCACAAGGAGATCAGAGTTGTATAGATACATAGGAGATCAGAGTCTTATAGATACATAGGAGATCACAAGGAGATCAGAGTCTTATAGATACATAGGAGATCACAAGGAGATCAGAGTCTTATAGATTCATAGGAGATCACAAGGAGATCAGAGTTATATAGATACATAGGAGATCACAAGGATATCAGAGTCTCATAGATACATAGGAGATCACAAGGAGATCAGAGTCTTATAGATACATAGGAGATCACAAGGAGATCAGAGTTGTATAGATACATAGGAGATCACAAGGAGATCAGAGTCTTACATATACATGGGAGATCAGAGTTTTATAGATACATAGGAGATCACAAGGAGATCAGAGTTGTATAGATACGTAGGAGAACACAAGGAGATCAGAGTCATATAGATTCATAGGACATCACAAGGAGATCAGAGTCTTACATATACATGGGAGATCACAAGGAGATCAGAGTTGTATTGATACATAGGAGATCACAAGGAGATCAGAGTCATATAGATTCATAGGAGATCAGAGTTGTATAGATACATAGGAGATCACAAGGAGATCAGAGTTGTATAGATACATAGGAGATCGCAAGGAGATCAGAGTCTTATAGATACATAGGAGAACACAAGGAGATCAGAGTCTTATAGATACATAGGAGATCGCAAGGAGATCAGAGTCTTATAGATACATAGGAGATCACAAGGAGATCAGAGTTGTATAGATACGTAGGAGAACACAAGGAGATCAGAGTCTTATAGATACATAGGAGATCACAAGGAGATCAGAGTCTTATAGATTCATAGGAGATCACAAGGAGATCAGAGTTGTATTGATACATAGGAGATCACAAGGAGATCAGAGTCTTATAGATACATAGGAGATCACAAGGAGATCAGAGTCTTATAGATACATAGGAGATCAGAGTTGTATAGATACATGGGAGATCACAAGGAGATCAGAGTCTTATAGATACATAGGAGATCACAAGGAGATCAGAGTTGTATAGATACATAGGAGATCACAAGGAGATCAGAGTCTTATAGATACATAGGAGATCACAAAGAGATCAGAGTTGTATAGATAAATAGTAGAACACAAGGAGATCAGAGTCTTATAGATACATAGGAGATCACAAGGAGATCAGAGTCTTATAGATACATAGGAGATCACAAGGAGATCAGAGTTGTATAGATACATAGGAGATCACAAGGAGATCAGAGTCTTACATATACATGGGAGATCAGAGTTTTATAGATACATAGGAGATTACAAGGAGATCAGAGTTGTATAGATACATAGGAGATCACAAGGAGATCAGAGTTGTATAGATACATAGGAGATCGCAAGGAGATCAGAGTCTTATAGATACATAGGAGAACACAAGGAGATCAGAGTCTTATAGATACATAGGAGATCGCAAGGAGATCAGAGTCTTATAGATACATAGGAGATCACAAGGAGATCAGAGTTGTATAGATACGTAGGAGAACACAAGGAGATCAGAGTCTTATAGATACATAGGAGATCACAAGGAGATCAGAGTCTTATAGATTCATAGGAGATCACAAGGAGATCAGAGTTGTATTGATACATAGGAGATCGCAAGGAGATCAGAGTCTTATAGATACATAGGAGATCACAAGGAGATCAGAGTCTTATAGATACATAGGAGATCACAAGGAGATCAGAGTCTTATAGATACATAGGAGATCACAAGGAGATCAGAGTTGTATAGATACATAGGAGATCACAAGGAGATCAGAGTCTTATAGATACATAGGAGATCACAAGGAGATCAGAGTCTTACATATACATGGGAGATCACAAGGAGATCAGAGTCTTATAGATACATAGGAGATCACAAGGAGATCAGAGTCTTATAGATACATAGGAGATCACAAGGAGATCAGAGTCATATAGATTCATAGGAGATCAGAGTCTTATAGATACATCGGAGATCACAAGGAGATCAGAGTCTTATAGATACATGGGAGATCACAAGGAGATCAGAGTCTTATAGATACATAGGAGATCACAAGGAGATCAGAGTCTTATAGATACATAGGAGATCACAAGGAGATCAGAGTTGTATTGATACATAGGAGATCACAAGGAGATCAGAGTCATATAGATTCATAGGAGATCAGAGTCTTATAGATACATAGGAGATCACAAGGAGATCAGAGTCTTATAGATACATAGGAGATCACAAGGAGATCAGAGTCTTATAGATACATAGGAGATCACAAGGAGATCAGAGTTGTATTGATACATAGGAGATCACAAGGAGATCAGAGTCATATAGATTCATAGGAGATCAGAGTTGTATAGATACATAAAAGATCACAAGGAGATCAGAGTCTTATAGATACATAGGAGATCACAAGGAGATCAGAGTCATATAGATTCATAGGAGATCAGAGTCTTATAGATACATAGGAGATCACAAGGAGATCAGAGTCTTATAGATACATAGGAGATCACAAGGAGATCAGAGTCTTATAGATACATAGGAGATCACAAGGAGATCAGAGTCTTATAGATACATAGGAGATCACAAGGAGATCAGAGTCTTATAGATTCATAGGAGATCACAAGGAGATCAGAGTTGTATTGATACATAGGAGATCACAAGGAGATCAGAGTTGTATTGATACATAGGAGATCAGAGTTGTATAGATACATAGGAGATCACAAAGAGATCAGAGTTGTATAGATACATAGGAGATCAGAGTTGTATAGATACATAGGAGATCACAAGGAGATCAGAGTCTTATAGATTCATAGGAGATCACAAGGAGATCAGAGTTGTATAGATACATAGGAGATCAGAAGGAGATCAGAGTTGTATAGATACATAGGAGATCACAAAGAGATCAGAGTTGTATAGATACATAGGAGATCACAAAGAGATCAGAGTCATATAGATACATAGGAGATCAGAGTTGTATAGATACATAGGAGAACACAAGGAGATCAGAGTCATATAGATTTATTGGAGATCAGAGTCTTATAGATACATAGGAGATCACAAGGAGATCAGAGTTGTATAGATACATAAGAGATCAGAAGGAGATAAGAGTTGTATAGATACATAGGGGATCACAAGGAGATCAGAGTTGTATAGATACATAGGAGATCACAAGGAGATCAGAGTCTTATAGATACATAGGAGATCACAAGGAGATCAGAGTTGTAAAGATACATAGGAGATCACAAGGAGATCAGAGTCTTACATATACATGGGAGATCAGAGTCTTATAGATACATAGGAGATTACAAGGAGATCAGAGTTGTATAGATACATAGGAGATCACAAGGAGATCAGAGTTGTATAGATACATAGGAGAACACAAGGAGATCAGAGTCATATAGATTCATAGGACATCACAAGGAGATCAGAGTCTTACATATACATGGGAGATCACAAGGAGATCAGAGTCTTATAGATACATAGGAGATCACAAGGAGATCAGAGTCTTATAGATACTTAGGAGATCACAAGGAGATCAGAGTTGTATTGATACATAGGAGATCACAAGGAGATCAGAGTCATATAGATTCATAGGAGATCAGAGTTGTATAGATACATAGGAGATCACAAGGAGATCAGAGTTGTATAGATACATAGGAGATCGCAAGGAGATCAGAGTATTATAGATACATAGGAGAACACAAGGAGATCAGAGTCTTATAGATACATAGGAGATCGCAAGGAGATCAGAGTCTTATAGATACATAGGAGATCACAAGGAGATCAGAGTTGTATAGATACATCGGAGATCACAAGGAGATCAGAGTCTTATAGATACATGGGAGATCACAAGGAGATCAGAGTCTTATAGATACATAGGAGATCACAAGGAGATCAGAGTCTTATAGATACATGGGAGATCACAAGGAGATCAGAGTTGTATAGATAAATAGTAGAACACAAGGAGATCAGAGTCTTATAGATACATAGGAGATCACAAGGAGATCAGTGTATTATAGATACATAGGAGATCACAAGAAGATCAGAGTTGTATAGATACATAGGAGATCACAAGGAGATCAGAGTCATATAGATTCATAGGAGATCAGAGTCTTATAGATACATCGGAGATCACAAGGAGATCAGAGTCTTATAGATACATGGGAGATCACAAGGAGATCAGAGTCTTATAGATACATAGGAGATCACAAGGAGATCAGAGTCTTATAGATACATAGGAGATCACAAGGAGATCAGAGTTGTATTGATACATAGGAGATCACAAGGAGATCAGAGTCATATAGATTCATAGGAGATCAGAGTCTTATAGATACATAGGAGATCACAAGGAGATCAGAGTCTTATAGATACATAGGAGATCACAAGGAGATCAGAGTCTTATAGATACATAGGAGATCACAAGGAGATCAGAGTTGTATTGATACATAGGAGATCACAAGGAGATCAGAGTCATATAGATTCATAGGAGATCAGAGTTGTATAGATACATAAAAGATCACAAGGAGATCAGAGTCTTATAGATACATAGGAGATCACAAGGAGATCAGAGTCATATAGATTCATAGGAGATCAGAGTCTTATAGATACATAGGAGATCACAAGGAGATCAGAGTCTTATAGATACATAGGAGATCACAAGGAGATCAGAGTCTTATAGATACATAGGAGATCACAAGGAGATCAGAGTCTTATAGATACATAGGAGATCACAAGGAGATCAGAGTCTTATAGATTCATAGGAGATCACAAGGAGATCAGAGTTGTATTGATACATAGGAGATCACAAGGAGATCAGAGTTGTATTGATACATAGGAGATCAGAGTTGTATAGATACATAGGAGATCACAAAGAGATCAGAGTTGTATAGATACATAGGAGATCAGAGTTGTATAGATACATAGGAGATCACAAGGAGATCAGAGTCTTATAGATTCATAGGAGATCACAAGGAGATCAGAGTTGTATAGATACATAGGAGATCACAAGGAGATCAGAGTCTTATAGATACATAGAAGATCAGAAGGAGATCAGAGTTGTATAGATACATAGGAGATCACAAAGAGATCAGAGTTGTATAGATACATAGGAGATCACAAAGAGATCAGAGTCATATAGATACATAGGAGATCAGAGTTGTATAGATACATAGGAGAACACAAGGAGATCAGAGTCATATAGATTTATTGGAGATCAGAGTCTTATAGATACATAGGAGATCACAAGGAGATCAGAGTTGTATAGATACATAAGAGATCAGAAGGAGATAAGAGTTGTATAGATACATAGGGGATCACAAGGAGATCAGAGTTGTATAGATACATAGGAGATCACAAGGAGATCAGAGTCTTATAGATACATAGGAGATCACAAGGAGATCAGAGTTGTAAAGATACATAGGAGATCACAAGGAGATCAGAGTCTTACATATACATGGGAGATCAGAGTCTTATAGATACATAGGAGATTACAAGGAGATCAGAGTTGTATAGATACATAGGAGATCACAAGGAGATCAGAGTTGTATAGATACGTAGGAGAACACAAGGAGATCAGAGTCATATAGATTCATAGGACATCACAAGGAGATCAGAGTCTTACATATACATGGGAGATCACAAGGAGATCAGAGTCTTATAGATACATAGGAGATCACAAGGAGATCAGAGTCTTATAGATACTTAGGAGATCACAAGGAGATCAGAGTTGTATTGATACATAGGAGATCACAAGGAGATCAGAGTCATATAGATTCATAGGAGATCAGAGTTGTATAGATACATAGGAGATCACAAGGAGATCAGAGTTGTATAGATACATAGGAGATCGCAAGGAGATCAGAGTCTTATAGATACATAGGAGAACACAAGGAGATCAGAGTCTTATAGATACATAGGAGATCGCAAGGAGATCAGAGTCTTATAGATACATAGGAGATCACAAGGAGATCAGAGTTGTATAGATACATAGGAGATCACAAGGAGATCAGAGTCTTATAGATACATAGGAGATCACAAGGAGATCAGAGTCTTATAGATACATAGGAGATCACAAGGAGATCAGAGTTGTATAGATACATAGGAGATCACAAGGAGATCAGAGTCTTATAGATACATAGGAGATCACAAAGAGATCAGAGTTGTATAGATAAATAGTAGAACACAAGGAGATCAGAGTCTTATAGATACATAGGAGATCACAAGGAGATCAGAGTCTTATAGATACATAGGAGATCACAAGGAGATCAGAGTCATATAGATTCATAGGAGATCAGAGTCTTATAGATACATCGGAGATCACAAGGAGATCAGAGTCTTATAGATACATGGGAGATCACAAGGAGATCAGAGTCTTATAGATACATAGGAGATCACAAGGAGATCAGAGTCTTATAGATACATAGGAGATCACAAGGAGATCAGAGTTGTATTGATACATAGGAGATCACAAGGAGATCAGAGTCATATAGATTCATAGGAGATCAGAGTCTTATAGATACATAGGAGATCACAAGGAGATCAGAGTCTTATAGATACATAGGAGATCACAAGGAGATCAGAGTCTTATAGATACATAGGAGATCACAAGGAGATCAGAGTTGTATTGATACATAGGAGATCACAAGGAGATCAGAGTCATATAGATTCATAGGAGATCAGAGTTGTATAGATACATAAAAGATCACAAGGAGATCAGAGTCTTATAGATACATAGGAGATCACAAGGAGATCAGAGTCATATAGATTCATAGGAGATCAGAGTCTTATAGATACATATGAGATCACAAGGAGATCAGAGTCTTATAGATACATAGGAGATCACAAGGAGATCAGAGTCTTATAGATACATAGGAGATCACAAGGAGATCAGAGTCTTATAGATTCATAGGAGATCACAAGGAGATCAGAGTTGTATTGATACATAGGAGATCACAAGGAGATCAGAGTTGTATTGATACATAGGAGATCAGAGTTGTATAGATACATAGGAGATCACAAAGAGATCAGAGTTGTATAGATACATAGGAGATCAGAGTTGTATAGATACATAGGAGATCACAAGGAGATCAGAGTCTTATAGATTCATAGGAGATCACAAGGAGATCAGAGTTGTATAGATACATAGGAGATCAGAAGGAGATCAGAGTTGTATAGATACATAGGAGATCACAAAGAGATCAGAGTTGTATAGATACATAGGAGATCACAAAGAGATCAGAGTCATATAGATACATAGGAGATCAGAGTTGTATAGATACATAGGAGAACACAAGGAGATCAGAGTCATATAGATTTATAGGAGATCAGAGTCTTATAGATACATAGGAGATCACAAGGAGATCAGAGTTGTATAGATACATAAGAGATCAGAAGGAGATCAGAGTCTTATAGATACATAGGAGATCACAAGGAGATCAGAGTCTTACATATACATGGGAGATCAGAGTCTTATAGATACATAGGAGATTACAAGGAGATCAGAGTTGTATAGATACATAGGAGATCACAGGGAGATCAGAGTTGTATAGGTACGTAGGAGAACACAAGGAGATCAGAGTCATATAGATTCATAGGACATCACAAGGAGATCAGAGTCTTACATATACATGGGGAGATCACAAGGAGATCAGAGTCTTATAGATACATAGGAGATCACAAGGAGATCAGAGTCTTATAGATACATAGGAGATCACAAAGAGATCAGAGTTGTATAGAAACATAGGAGATCACAAGGAGATCAGAGTCACGATTCATAGGAGATCAGAGTCTTATAGATACATAGGAGATCACAAGGAGATCAGAGTTGTAAAGATACATAGGAGATCATAAGGAGATCAGAGTCTTATAGATACATAGGAGATCACAAGAAGATCAGATTTGTATATATACATAGGAGATCATAAGGAGATCAGAGTCTTATAGATGCATAGGAGAACACAAGGAGATCAGAGTTGTATAGATACATAAGAGATCACAAGATCAGAGTCATATAGATTTATAGGAGATCACAAGGAGATCAGAGTTGTATAGATACATAGGAGATCAGAGTCTTATAGATACATAGGAGATCACAAGGAGATCAGAGTTGTATAGATACATAAGAGATCACAAGGAGATCAGAGTCTTATAGATACATAGGAGAACACAAGGAGATCAGAGTCTTATAGATACATAGGAGATCACAAGGATATCAGAGTCTCATAGATACATAGGAGATCACAAGGAGATCAGAGTCTTATAGATACATAGGAGATCACAAGGAGATCAGAGTTGTATAGATACATAGGAGATCACAAGGAGATCAGAGTTGTATAGAAACATAGGAGATCACAAGGAGATCAGAGTCTTATAGATACATAGGAGATCACAAAGAGATCAGAGTTGTATAGATACATAGGAGATCACAAGGAGATCAGAGTCTTATAGATAAATAGGAGATCACAAGGAGATCAGAGTCATATAGATTCATAGGAGATCAGAGTCTTATAGATACATAGGAGATCACAAGGAGATCAGAGTCTTATAGATACATAGGAGATCACAAGGAGATCAGAGTCTTACATATACATGGGAGATCAGAGTCTTATAGATACATAGGAGATCACAAGGAGATCAGAGTTGTATAGATACATGGGAGATCACAAGGAGATCAGAGTCTTATAGATACATAGGAGATCACAAGGAGATCAGAGTCTTATAGATACATAGGAGAACACAAGGAGATCGGAGTCTTATAGATACATAGGAGATCACAAGGAGATCAGAGTCTTATAGATACATAGGAGATCACAAGGAGATCAGAGTTGTATAGATACATAAGAGATCACAAGGAGATCAGAGTCTTATAGATACATAGGAGATCACAAGGAGATCAGAGTCTTATAGATACATAGGAGATCACAAGGAGATCAGAGTCTTATAGATACATAGGAGATCACAAGGAGATCAGAGTATTATAGATACATAGGAGATCACAAGGAGATCAGAGTCTTATAGATACATAGGAGATCACAAGGAGATCAGAGTTGTATAGATACATAAGAGATCACAAGGAGATCAGTCTTATAGATACATAGGAGATCACAAGGAGATCAGAGTCTTATAGATACATAGGAGATCAGAGTCTTATAGATACATAGGAGATCACAAGGAGATCAGAGTTGTATAGATACATAAAAGATCACAAGGAGATCAGAGTTGTATTGATACATAGGAGATCAGAAGGAGATCAGAGTTGTATAGATACATAGGAGATCACAAGGAGATTAGAGTCTTATAGATACATAGGAGATCACAAGGAGATCAGAGTCTTATAGATACATAGGAGATCACAAGGAGATCAGAGTCTTATAGATACATAGGAGATCACAAGGAGATCAGAGTCATATAGATACATAGGAGATCAGAGTTGTATAGATACATGGGAGAACACAAGGAGATCAGAGTCACATAGATTTATAGGAGATCAGAGTCTTATAGATACATAGGAGATCACAAGGAGATCAGAGTTGTATAGATACATAAGAGATCAGAAGGAGATAAGAGTTGTATAGATACATAGGGGATCACAAGGAGATCAGAGTTGTATAGATACATAGGAGATCACAAGGAGATCAGAGTCTTATAGATACATAGGAGATCACAAGGAGATCAGAGTTGTATAGATACATAGGAGATCACAAGGAGATCAGAGTCTTACATATACATGGGAGATCAGAGTCTTATAGATACATAGGATATTACAAGGAGATCAGAGTTGTATAGATACATAGGAGATCGCAAGGAGATCAGAGTTGTATAGATACGTAGGAGAACACAAGGAGATCAGAGTCATATAGATTCATAGGACATCACAAGGAGATCAGAGTCTTACATATACATGGGGAGATCACAAGGAGATCAGAGTCTTATAGATACATAGGAGATCACAAGGAGATCAGAGTCTTATAGATACTTAGGAGATCACAAGGAGATCAGAGTTGTATTGATACATAGGAGATCACAAGGAGATCAGAGTCATATAGATTCATAGGAGATCAGAGTTGTATAGATACATAGGAGATCACAAGGAGATCAGAGTTGTATAGATACATAAAAGATCACAAGGAGATCAGAGTCTTATAGATACATAGGAGATCACAAGGAGATCAGAGTTGTATAGATACATAGGAGATCACAAGGAGATCAGAGTCTTATAGATACATAGGAGATCACAAGGAGATCAGAGTTGTATTGATACATAGGAGATCACAAGGAGATCGGAGTCTTATAGATACATAGGAGATCACAAGGAGATCAGAGTTGTATAGATACATAGGAGATCGCAAGGAGATCAGAGTCTTATAGATACATAGGAGAACACAAGGAGATCAGAGTCTTATAGATACATAGGAGATCACAAGGAGATCAGAGTTGTATAGATACATAGGAGATCACAAGGAGATCAGAGTCTTATAGATACATAGGAGATCACAAGGAGATCAGAGTTGTATTGATACATAGGAGATCACAAGGAGATCAGAGTTGTATAGATACATAGGAGATCACAAGGACATCAGAGTCTTATAGATACATAGGAGATCACAAGGAGATCAGAGTCTTATAGATACATAGGAGATCACAAGGAGATCAGAGTCTTATAGATACATAGGAGAACACAAGGAGATCAGAGTCTTATAGATACATAGGAGATCGCAAGGAGATCAGAGTCTTATAGATACATAGGAGAACACAAGGAGATCAGAGTCTTATAGATACATAGGAGATCACAAGGAGATCAGAGTCTTATAGATACATAGGAGATCAGAGTCTTATTGATACATAGGAGATCACAAGGAGATCAGAGTTGTATAGATACATAAAAGATCACAAGGAGATCAGAGTTGTATTGATACATAGGAGATCAGAAGGAGATCAGAGTTGTATAGATACATAGGAGATCACAAGGAGATTAGAGTCTTATAGATACATAGGAGATCACAAGGAGATCAGAGTCTTATAGATACATAGGAGATCACAAGGAGATCAGAGTCTTATAGATACATAGGAGATCACAAGGAGATTAGAGTCTTATAGATACATAGGAGATCACAAGGAGATCAGAGTCTTATAGATACATAGGAGATCACAAGGAGATCAGAGTCTTATAGATACATAGGAGATCACAAGGAGATCAGAGTCATATAGATACATAGGAGATCAGAGTTGTATAGATACATGGGAGAACACAAGGAGATCAGAGTCATATAGATTTATAGGAGATCAGAGTCTTATAGATACATAGGAGATCACAAGGAGATCAGAGTCTTATAGATACATAGGAGATCACAAGGAGATCAGAGTCTTATAGATACATAGGAGATCACAAGGAGATCAGAGTCTTATAGATACATAGGAGATCACAAGGAGATCAGAGTCATATAGATACATAGGAGATCAGAGTTGTATAGATACATGGGAGAACACATGGAGATCAGAGTCATATAGATTTATAGGAGATCAGAGTCTTATAGATACATAGGAGATCACAAGGAGATCAGAGTTGTATAGATACATAAGAGATCAGAAGGAGATAAGAGTTGTATAGATACATAGGGGATCACAAGGAGATCAGAGTTGTATAGATACATAGGAGATCACAAGGAGATCAGAGTCTTATAGATACATAGGAGATCACAAGGAGATCAGAGTTGTATAGATACATAGGAGATCACAAGGAGATCAGAGTCTTACATATACATGGGAGATCAGAGTCTTATAGATACATAGGATATTACAAGGAGATCAGAGTTGTATAGATACATAGGAGATCGCAAGGAGATCAGAGTTGTATAGATACGTAGGAGAACACAAGGAGATCAGAGTCATATAGATTCATAGGACATCACAAGGAGATCAGAGTCTTACATATACATGGGGAGATCACAAGGAGATCAGAGTCTTATAGATACATAGGAGATCACAAGGAGATCAGAGTCTTATAGATACTTAGGAGATCACAAGGAGATCAGAGTTGTATTGATACATAGGAGATCACAAGGAGATCAGAGTCATATAGATTCATAGGAGATCAGAGTTGTATAGATACATAGGAGATCACAAGGAGATCAGAGTTGTATAGATACATAAAAGATCACAAGGAGATCAGAGTCTTATAGATACATAGGAGATCACAAGGAGATCAGAGTTGTATAGATACATAGGAGATCACAAGGAGATCAGAGTCTTATAGATACATAGGAGATCACAAGGAGATCAGAGTTGTATTGATACATAGGAGATCACAAGGAGATCGGAGTCTTATAGATACATGGGAGATCGCAAGGAGATCAGAGTCTTATAGATACATAGGAGATCGCAAGGAGATCAGAGTCTTATAGATACATAGGAGAACACAAGGAGATCAGAGTCTTATAGATACATAGGAGATCACAAGGAGATCAGAGTTGTATAGATACATAGGAGATCACAAGGAGATCAGAGTCTTATAGATACATAGGAGATCACAAGGAGATCAGAGTTGTATTGATACATAGGAGATCACAAGGAGATCAGAGTTGTATAGATACATAGGAGATCACAAGGACATCAGAGTCTTATAGATACATAGGAGATCACAAGGAGATCAGAGTCTTATAGATACATAGGAGATCACAAGGAGATCAGAGTCTTATAGATACATAGGAGAACACAAGGAGATCAGAGTCTTATAGATACATAGGAGATCGCAAGGAGATCAGAGTCTTATAGATACATAGGAGAACACAAGGAGATCAGAGTCTTATAGATACATAGGAGATCACAAGGAGATCAGAGTTGTATAGATACATAGGAGAACACAAGGAGATCGAAGTCTTATAGATACATGGGAGATCGCAAGGAGATCAGAGTCTTATAGATACATAGGAGATCACAAGGAGATCAGAGTCTTATATATACATGGGAGATCAGAGTCTTATAGATACATAGGAGATCACAAGGAGATCAGAGTCTTATAGATTCATAGGAGATCACAAGGAGATCAGAGTTGTATTGATACATAGGAGAACACAAGGAGATCAGAGTCATATAGATACATAGGAGATCACAAGGAGATCAGAGTTGTATAGATACATAAGAGATCAGAAGGAGATAAGAGTTGTATAGATACATAGGAGATCACAAAGAGATCAGAGTCATATAGATACATAGGAGATCAGAGTTGTATAGATACATAGGAGATCACAAGGAGATCAGAGTCTTACATATACATGGGAGATCAGAGTCTTATAGATACATAGGAGATTACAAGGAGATCAGAGTTGTATAGATACATAGGAGAACACAAGGAGATCAGAGTCATATAGATTCATAGGAGATCAGAGTCTTATAGATACATAGGAGATCACAAGGAGATCAGAGTTGTATAGATACATAGGAGAACACAAGGAGATCAGAGTCATATAGATTCATAGGACATCACAAGGAGATCAGAGTCTTACATATACATGGGAGATCACAAGGAGATCAGAGTCTTATAGATACATAGGAGATCACAAGGAGATCAGAGTTGTATTGATACATAGGAGATCACAAGGAGATCAGAGTTGTATAGATACATAGGAGATCACAAGGACATCAGAGTCTTATAGATACATAGGAGATCACAAGGAGATCAGAGTCTTATAGATACATAGGAGATCACAAGGAGATCAGAGTCTTATAGATACATAGGAGAACACAAGGAGATCAGAGTCTTATAGATACATAGGAGATCGCAAGGAGATCAGAGTCTTATAGATACATAGGAGAACACAAGGAGATCAGAGTCTTATAGATACATAGGAGATCACAAGGAGATCAGAGTTGTATAGATACATAGGAGAACACAAGGAGATCGAAGTCTTATAGATACATGGGAGATCGCAAGGAGATCAGAGTCTTATAGATACATAGGAGATCACAAGGAGATCAGAGTCTTATATATACATGGGAGATCAGAGTCTTATAGATACATAGGAGATCACAAGGAGATCAGAGTCTTATAGATTCATAGGAGATCACAAGGAGATCAGAGTTGTATTGATACATAGGAGATCACAAGGAGATCAGACTTGTATTGATACATAGGAGATCAGAAGGAGATCAGAGTTGTATAGATACATAGGAGATCACAAAGAGATCAGAGTTGTATAGATACATAGGAGATCACAAAGAGATCAGAGTCATATAGATACATAGGAGATCAGAGTTGTATAGATACATAGGAGAACACAAGGAGATCAGAGTCATATAGATTTATAGGAGATCAGAGTCTTATAGATACATAGGAGATCACAAGGAGATCAGAGTTGTATAGATACATAAGAGATCAGAAGGAGATAAGAGTTGTATAGATACATAGGAGATCACAAAGAGATCAGAGTCATATAGATACATAGGAGATCAGAGTTGTATAGATACATAGGAGATCACAAGGAGATCAGAGTCTTACATATACATGGGAGATCAGAGTCTTATAGATACATAGGAGATTACAAGGAGATCAGAGTTGTATAGATACATAGGAGAACACAAGGAGATCAGAGTCATATAGATTCTTAGGAGATCAGAGTCTTATAGATACATAGGAGATCACAAGGAGATCAGAGTGGTATAGATACATAGGAGAACACAAGGAGATCAGAGTCATATAGATTCATAGGACATCACAAGGAGATCAGAGTCTTACATATACATGGGAGATCACAAGGAGATCAGAGTCTTATAGATACATAGGAGATCACAAGGAGATCAGAGTCTTATAGATACATAGGAGATCACAAAGAGATCAGAGTTGTATAGAAACATAGGAGATCACAAGGAGATCAGAGTCATATAGATTCATAGGAGATCAGAGTCTTATAGATACATAGGAGATCACAAGGAGATCAGAGTTGTAAAGATACATAGGAGATCACAAAGAGATCAGAGTCTTATAGATACATAGGAGATCACAAGAAGATCAGAGTTGTATATATACATAGGAGATCATAAGGAGATCAGAGTCTTATAGATACATAGGAGAACACAAGGAGATCAGAGTCATATAGATTCATAGGAGATCACAAGGAGATCAGAGTTGTATAGATACATAGGAGATCAGAGTCTTATAGATACATAGGAGATCACAAGGAGATCAGAGTCTTATAGATACATAGGAGATCACAAGGAGATCAGAGTCTTATAGATTCATAGGAGATCACAAGGAGATCAGAGTTATATAGATACACAGGAGATCACAAGGATATCAGAGTCTCATAGATACATAGGAGATCACAAGGAGATCAGAGTCTTATAGATACATGGGAGATCACAAGGAGATCAGAGTTGTATAGATACATAGGAGATCACAAGGAGATCAGAGTCATATAGATTCATAGGAGATCAGAGTCTTATAGATACATAGGAGATCACAAGGAGATCAGAGTTGTATAGATACATAAGAGATCACAAGGAGATCAGAGTCTTATAGATACATAGGAGATCACAAGGACATCAGAGTCTTATAGATACATAGGAGATCACAAGGAGATCAGAGTTGTATAGATACATAAGAGATCACAAGGAGATCAGAGTCTTATAGATACATAGGAGATCAGAAGGAGATCAGAGTTGTATAGATACATAGGAGATCAGAAGGAGATCAGAGTTGTATAGATACATAGGAGATCACAAAGAGATCAGAGTTGTATAGATACATAGGAGAACACAAGGAGATCAGAGTCATATAGATTTATTGGAGATCAGAGTCTTATAGATACATAGGAGATCAGAGTTGTATAGATACATAGGAGAACACAAGGAGATCAGAGTCATATAGATTTATTGGAGATCAGAGTCTTATAGATACATAGGAGATCAGAGTCTTATAGATACATAGGAGATCACAAGGAGATCAGAGTTGTATAGATACATAAGAGATCAGAAGGAGATAAGAGTTGTATAGATACATAGGGGATCACAAGGAGATCAGAGTTGTATAGATACATAGGAGATCACAAGGAGATCAGAGTCTTATAGATACATAGGAGATCACAAGGAGATCAGAGTTGTATAGATACATAGGAGATCACAAGGAGATCAGAGTCTTACATATACATGGGAGATCAGAGTCTTATAGATACACAGGAGATTACAAGGAGATCAGAGTTGTATAGATACATAGGAGATCACAAGGAGATCAGAGTTGTATAGATACGTAGGAGAACACAAGGAGATCAGAGTCATATAGATTCATAGGACATCACAAGGAGATCAGAGTCTTACATATACATGGGAGATCACAAGGAGATCAGAGTCTTATAGATACATAGGAGATCACAAGGAGATCAGAGTCTTATAGATACTTAGGAGATCACAAGGAGATCAGAGTTGTATTGATACATAGGAGATCACAAGGAGATCAGAGTCATATAGATTCATAGGAGATCAGAGTTGTATAGATACATAGGAGATCACAAGGAGATCAGAGTTGTATAGATACATAAAAGATCACAAGGAGATCAGAGTCTTATAGATACATAGGAGATCACAAGGAGATCAGAGTTGTATAGATACATAGGAGATCACAAGGAGATCAGAGTTGTATAGATATATAGGAGATCACAAGGAGATCAGAGTCTTATAGATACATAGGAGATCACAAGGAGATCAGAGTCTTATAGATACATAGGAGAACACAAGGAGATCGGAGTCTTATAGATACATAGGAGATCGCAAGGAGATCAGAGTCTTATAGATACATAGGAGATCGCAAGGAGATCAGAGTCTTATAGATACATAGGAGAACACAAGGAGATCAGAGTCTTATAGATACATAGGAGATCGCAAGGAGATCAGAGTCTTATAGATACATAGGAGATCACAAGGAGATCAGAGTTGTATAGATACATAGGAGATCACAAGGAGATCAGAGTCTTATAGATACATAGGAGATCACAAGGAGATCAGAGTCTTATAGATACATAGGAGATCACAAGGAGATCAGAGTTGTATAGATACATAGGAGATCACAAGGAGATCAGAGTCTTATAGATACATAGGAGATCACAAAGAGATCAGAGTTGTATAGATAAATAGTAGAACACAAGGAGATCAGAGTCTTATAGATACATCGGAGATCACAAGGAGATCAGAGTCTTATAGATACATGGGAGATCACAAGGAGATCAGAGTCTTATAGATACATAGGAGATCACAAGGAGATCAGAGTCTTATAGATACATAGGAGATCACAAGGAGATCAGAGTTGTATTGATACATAGGAGATCACAAGGAGATCAGAGTCATATAGATTCATAGGAGATCAGAGTCTTATAGATACATAGGAGATCACAAGGAGATCAGAGACTTATAGATACATAGGAGATCACAAGGAGATCAGAGTCTTATAGATACATAGGAGATCACAAGGAGATCAGAGTTGTATTGATACATAGGAGATCACAAGGAGATCAGAGTCATATAGATTCATAGGAGATCAGAGTTGTATAGATACATAAAAGATCACAAGGAGATCAGAGTCTTATAGATACATAGGAGATCACAAGGAGATCAGAGTCATATAGATTCATAGGAGATCAGAGTCTTATAGATACATAGGAGATCACAAGGAGATCAGAGTTGTATAGATACATAGGAGAACACAAGGAGATCAGAGTCATATAGATTCATAGGACATCAAAAGGAGATCAGAGTCTTACATATACATGGGAGATCACAAGGAGATCAGAGTCTTATAGATACATAGGAGATCACAAGGAGATCAGAGTCTTATAGATACATAGGAGATCACAAAGAGATCAGAGTTGTATAGAAACATAGGAGATCACAAGGAGATCAGAGTTGTAAAGATACATAGGAGATCACAAAGAGATCAGAGTCATATAGATTCATAGGAGATCAGAGTCTTATAGATACATAGGAGATCACAAGGAGATCAGAGTTGTAAAGATACATAGGAGATCACAAAGAGATCAGAGTCTTATAGATACATAGGAGATCACAAGAAGATCAGAGTTGTATATATACATAGGAGATCATAAGGAGATCAGAGTCTTATAGATACATAGGAGAACACAAGGAGATCAGAGTTGTATAGATACATAGGAGATCAGAGTCTTATAGATACATAGGAGATCACAAGGAGATCAGAGTCTTATAGATACATAGGAGATCACAAGGAGATCAGAGTCTTATAGATTCATAGGAGATCACAAGGAGATCAGAGTTATATAGATACACAGGAGATCACAAGGATATCAGAGTCTCATAGATACATAGGAGATCACAAGGAGATCAGAGTCTTATAGATACATGGGAGATCACAAGGAGATCAGAGTTGTATAGATACATAGGAGATCACAAGGAGATCAGAGTCATATAGATTTATAGGAGATCAGAGTCTTATAGATACATAGGAGATCACAAGGAGATCAGAGTTGTATAGATACATAAGAGATCACAAGGAGATCAGAGTCTTATAGATACATAGGAGATCACAAGGACATCAGAGTCTTATAGATACATAGGAGATCACAAGGAGATCAGAGTTGTATAGATACATAAGAGATCACAAGGAGATCAGAGTCTTATAGATACATAGGAGATCAGAAGGAGATCAGAGTTGTATAGATACATAGGAGATCAGAAGGAGATCAGAGTTGTATAGATACATAGGAGATCACAAAGAGATCAGAGTTGTATAGATACATAGGAGATCACAAAGAGATCAGAGTTGTATAGATACATAGGAGAACACAAGGAGATCAGAGTCATATAGATTTATTGGAGATCAGAGTCTTATAGATACATAGGAGATCAGAGTTGTATAGATACATAGGAGAACACAAGGAGATCAGAGTCATATAGATTTATTGGAGATCAGAGTCTTATAGATACATAGGAGATCAGAGTCTTATAGATACATAGGAGATCACAAGGAGATCAGAGTTGTATAGATACATAAGAGATCAGAAGGAGATAAGAGTTGTATAGATACATAGGGGATCACAAGGAGATCAGAGTTGTATAGATACATAGGAGATCACAAGGAGATCAGAGTCTTATAGATACATAGGAGATCACAAGGAGATCAGAGTTGTATAGATACATAGGAGATCACAAGGAGATCAGAGTCTTACATATACATGGGAGATCAGAGTCTTATAGATACACAGGAGATTACAAGGAGATCAGAGTTGTATAGATACATAGGAGATCACAAGGAGATCAGAGTTGTATAGATACGTAGGAGAACACAAGGAGATCAGAGTCATATAGATTCATAGGACATCACAAGGAGATCAGAGTCTTACATATACATGGGAGATCACAAGGAGATCAGAGTCTTATAGATACATAGGAGATCACAAGGAGATCAGAGTCTTATAGATACTTAGGAGATCACAAGGAGATCAGAGTTGTATTGATACATAGGAGATCACAAGGAGATCAGAGTCATATAGATTCATAGGAGATCAGAGTTGTATAGATACATAGGAGATCACAAGGAGATCAGAGTTGTATAGATACATAAAAGATCACAAGGAGATCAGAGTCTTATAGATACATAGGAGATCACAAGGAGATCAGAGTTGTATAGATACATAGGAGATCACAAGGAGATCAGAGTTGTATAGATATATAGGAGATCACAAGGAGATCAGAGTCTTATAGATACATAGGAGATCACAAGGAGATCAGAGTCTTATAGATACATAGGAGAACACAAGGAGATCGGAGTCTTATAGATACATAGGAGATCGCAAGGAGATCAGAGTCTTATAGATACATAGGAGATCGCAAGGAGATCAGAGTCTTATAGATACATAGGAGAACACAAGGAGATCAGAGTCTTATAGATACATAGGAGATCGCAAGGAGATCAGAGTCTTATAGATACATAGGAGATCACAAGGAGATCAGAGTTGTATAGATACATAGGAGATCACAAGGAGATCAGAGTCTTATAGATACATAGGAGATCACAAGGAGATCAGAGTCTTATAGATACATAGGAGATCACAAGGAGATCAGAGTTGTATAGATACATAGGAGATCACAAGGAGATCAGAGTCTTATAGATACATAGGAGATCACAAAGAGATCAGAGTTGTATAGATAAATAGTAGAACACAAGGAGATCAGAGTCTTATAGATACATCGGAGATCACAAGGAGATCAGAGTCTTATAGATACATGGGAGATCACAAGGAGATCAGAGTCTTATAGATACATAGGAGATCACAAGGAGATCAGAGTCTTATAGATACATAGGAGATCACAAGGAGATCAGAGTTGTATTGATACATAGGAGATCACAAGGAGATCAGAGTCATATAGATTCATAGGAGATCAGAGTCTTATAGATACATAGGAGATCACAAGGAGATCAGAGTCTTATAGATACATAGGAGATCACAAGGAGATCAGAGTCTTATAGATACATAGGAGATCACAAGGAGATCAGAGTTGTATTGATACATAGGAGATCACAAGGAGATCAGAGTCATATAGATTCATAGGAGATCAGAGTTGTATAGATACATAAAAGATCACAAGGAGATCAGAGTCTTATAGATACATAGGAGATCACAAGGAGATCAGAGTCATATAGATTCATAGGAGATCAGAGTCTTATAGATACATAGGAGATCACAAGGAGATCAGAGTCTTATAGATACATAGGAGATCACAAGGAGATCAGAGTCTTATAGATACATAGGAGATCACAAGGAGATCAGAGTCTTATAGATACATAGGAGATCACAAGGAGATCAGAGTCTTATAGATTCATAGGAGATCACAAGGAGATCAGAGTTGTATTGATACATAGGAGATCACAAGGAGATCAGAGTTGTATTGATACATAGGAGATCAGAGTTGTATAGATACATAGGAGATCACAAAGAGATCAGAGTTGTATAGATACATAGGAGATCAGAGTTGTATAGATACATAGGAGATCACAAGGAGATTAGAGTCTTATAGATACATAGGAGATCATAAGGAGATCAGAGTTGTATAGATACATAGGAGATCACAAGGAGATCAGAGTCTTATAGATTCATAGGAGATCACAAGGACATCAGAGTCTTATAGATACATAGGAGATCACAAGGAGATCAGAGTTGTATAGATACATAGGAGATCACAAAGAGATCAGAGTTGTATAGATACATAGGAGATCACAAAGAGATCAGAGTCATATAGATACATAGGAGATCAGAGTTGTATAGATACATAGGAGAACACAAGGAGATCAGAGTCATATAGATTTATAGGAGATCAGAGTCTTATAGATACATAGGAGATCACAAGGAGATCAGA
This sequence comes from Hyla sarda, assembly GCF_029499605.1. Lineage (NCBI taxonomy): Eukaryota > Metazoa > Chordata > Amphibia > Anura > Hylidae > Hyla > Hyla sarda. The sequence goes on from NW_026610400.1 coordinate 200,580, forward strand.
GTTGTATAGATACATAAGAGATCAGAAGGAGATCAGAGTCTTATAGATACATAGGAGATCACAAGGAGATCAGAGTTGTATAGATACATAGGAGATCACAAGGAGATCAGAGTCTTATAGATACATAGGAGATCACAAGGAGATCAGAGTTGTATAGATACATAGGAGATCACAAGGAGATCAGAGTCTTACATATACATGGGAGATCAGAGTCTTATAGATACATAGGAGATTACAAGGAGATCAGAGTTGTATAGATACATAGGAGATCACAGGGAGATCAGAGTTGTATAGATACATAGGAGATCACAGGGAGATCAGAGTTGTATAGATACATAGGAGATCACAGGGAGATCAGAGTTGTATAGATACATAGGAGATCACAGGGAGATCAGAGTTGTATAGATACATAGGAGATCACAGGGAGATCAGAGTTGTATAGATACGTAGGAGAACACAAGGAGATCAGAGTCATATAGATTCATAGGACATCACAAGGAGATCAGAGTCTTACATATACATGGGAGATCACAAGGAGATCAGAGTCTTATAGATACATAGGAGATCACAAGGAGATCAGAGTCTTATAGATACATAGGAGATCACAAAGAGATCAGAGTTGTATAGAAACATAGGAGATCACAAGGAGATCAGAGTCACGATTCATAGGAGATCAGAGTCTTATAGATACATAGGAGATCACAAGGAGATCAGAGTTGTAAAGATACATAGGAGATCATAAGGAGATCAGAGTCTTATAGATACATAGGAGATCACAAGAAGATCAGATTTGTATATATACATAGGAGATCATAAGGAGATCAGAGTCTTATAGATACATAGGAGATCACAAGGAGATCAGAGTCATATAGATACATAGGAGATCAGAGTTGTATAGACACATGGGAGAACATAAGGAGATCAGAGTCATATAGATTTATAGGAGATCAGAGTCTTATAGATACATAGGAGATCACAAGGAGATCAGAGTTGTATAGATACATAGGAGATCAGAGTTGTATAGATACATAGGAGATCACAAGGAGATCAGAGTCTTATAGATACATAGGAGATCACAAGGAGATCAGAGTCTTATAGATACATAGGAGATCACAAGGAGATCAGAGTCATATAGATACATAGGAGATCAGAGTTGTATAGATACATGGGAGAACACAAGGAGATCAGAGTCATATAGATTTATAGGAGATCAGAGTCTTATAGATACATAGGAGATCACAAGGAGATCAGAGTTGTATAGATACATAAGAGATCAGAAGGAGATAAGAGTTGTATAGATACATAGGGGATCACAAGGAGATCAGAGTTGTATAGATACATAGGAGATCACAAGGAGATCAGAGTCTTATAGATACATAGGAGATCACAAGGAGATCAGAGTTGTATAGATACATAGGAGATCACAAGGAGATCAGAGTCTTACATATACATGGGAGATCAGAGTCTTATAGATACATAGGAGATTACAAGGAGATCAGAGTTGTATAGATACATAGGAGATCGCAAGGAGATCAGAGTCTTATAGATACATAGGAGAACACAAGGAGATCAGAGTCATATAGATTCATAGGACATCACAAGGAGATCAGAGTCTTACATATACATGGGAGATCACAAGGAGATCAGAGTCTTATAGATACTTAGGAGATCACAAGGAGATCAGAGTTGTATTGATACATAGGAGATCACAAGGAGATCAGAGTCATATAGATTCATAGGAGATCAGAGTTGTATAGATACATAGGAGATCACAAGGAGATCAGAGTTGTATAGATACATAAAAGATCACAAGGAGATCAGAGTCTTATAGATACATAGGAGATCACAAGGAGATCAGAGTTGTATAGATACATAGGAGATCACAAGGAGATCAGAGTCTTATAGATACATAGGAGATCACATGGAGATCGGAGTCTTATAGATACATGGGAGATCAGAGTTGTATAGATACATAGGAGATCACAAGGAGATCGGAGTCTTATAGATACATGGGAGATCGCAAGGAGATCAGAGTCTTATAGATACATAGGAGATCGCAAGGAGATCAGAGTCTTATAGATACATAGGAGAACACAAGGAGATCAGAGTCTTATAGATACATAGGAGATCACAAGGAGATCAGAGTTGTATAGATACATAGGAGATCACAAGGAGATCAGAGTCTTATAGATACATAGGAGATCACAAGGAGATCAGAGTTGTATTAATACATAGGAGATCACAAGGAGATCAGAGTCTTATAGATACATAGGAGATCACAAGGAGATCAGAGTCTTATAGATACATAGGAGAACACAAGGAGATCAGAGTCTTATAGATACATAGGAGATCACAAGGAGATCAGAGTTGTATAGATACATAGGAGAACACAAGGAGATCAGAGTCTTATATATACATGGGAGATCACAAGGAGATCAGAGTCTTATATATACATAGGAGAACACAAGGAGATCAGAGTTGTATAGAAACATAGGAGATCACAAGGAGATCAGAGTCTTATAGATACATAGGAGATCACAAGGAGATCAGAGTCTTATAGATTCATAGGAGATCACAAGGAGATCAGAGTTGTATTGATACATAGGAGATCACAAGGAGATCAGAGTTGTATAGATACATAGGAGATCACAAAGAGATCAGAGTTGTATAGATAAATAGGAGATCACAAAGAGATCAGAGTCATATAGATACATAGGAGATCAGAGTTGTATAGATACATAGGAGAACACAAGGAGATCAGAGTCATATAGATTTATAGGAGATCAGAGTCTTATAGATACATAGGAGATCACAAGGAGATCAGAGTTGTATAGATACATAAGAGATCAGAAGGAGATAAGAGTTGTATAGATACATAGGAGATCACAAGGAGATCAGAGTCTTACATATACATGGGAGATCAGAGTCTTATAGATACATAGGAGATTACAAGGAGATCAGAGTTGTATAGATACATAGGAGATCACAAGGAGATCAGAGTCTTACATATACATGGGAGATCAGAGTCTTATAGATACATAGGAGAACACAAGGAGATCAGAGTCATATAGATTCATAGGACATCACAAGGAGATCAGAGTCTTACATATACATGGGAGATCACAAGGAGATCAGAGTCTTATAGATACATAGGAGATCACAAGGAGATCAGAGTCTTATAGATACATAGGAGATCACAAAGAGATCAGAGTTGTATAGAAACATAGGAGATCACAAGGAGATCAGAGTCATATAGATTCATAGGAGATCAGAATCTTATAGATACATAGGAGATCACAAGGAGATCAGAGTTGTAAAGAGACATAGGAGATCACAAAGAGATCAGAGTCTTATAGATACATAGGAGATCACAAGAAGATCAGAGTTGTATATATACATAGGAGATCATAAGGAGATCAGAGTCTTATAGATACATAGGAGAACACAAGGAGATCAGAGTTGTATAGATACATAAGAGATCACAAGGAGATCAGAGTCATATAGATTCATAGGAGATCACAAGGAGATCAGAGTTGTATAGATACATAGGAGATCAGAGTCTTATAGATACATAAGAGATCACAAGGAGATCAGAGTCATATAGATTCATAGGAGATCACAAGGAGATCAGAGTTGTATAGATACATAGGAGATCAGAGTCTTATAGATACATAGGAGATCACAAGGAGATCAGAGTCTTATAGATACATAGGAGATCACAAGGAGATCAGAGTCTTATAGATTCATAGGAGATCACAAGGAGATCAGAGTTATATAGATACATAGGAGATCACAAGGATATCAGAGTCTCATAGATACATAGGAGATCACAAGGAGATCAGAGTCTTATAGATACATAGGAGATCACAAGGAGATCAGAGTTGTATAGATACATAGGAGAACACAAGGAGATCAGAGTCATATAGATTCATAGGAGATCAGAGTCTTATAGATACATAGGAGATCACAAGGAGATCAGAGTTGTATAGATACATAAGAGATCACAAGGAGATCAGAGTCTTATAGATACATAGGAGATCACAAGGACATCAGAGTCTTATAGATACATAGGAGATCACAAGGAGATCAGAGTTGTATAGATACATAAGAGATCACAAGGAGATCAGAGTCTTATAGATACATAGGAGATCACAAGGAGATCAGAGTTGTATAGATACATAGGAGATCAGAAGGAGATCAGAGTTGTATAGATACATAGGAGATCACAAAGAGATCAGAGTTGTATAGATACATAGGAGATCACAAAGAGATCAGAGTTGTATAGATACATAGGAGAACACAAGGAGATCAGAGTCATATAGATTTATTGGAGATCAGAGTCTTATAGATACATAGGAGATCACAAGGAGATCAGAGTTGTATAGATACATAAGAGATCAGAAGGAGATAAGAGTTGTATAGATACATAGGGGATCACAAGGAGATCAGAGTTGTATAGATACATAGGAGATCACAAGGAGATCAGAGTCTTATAGATACATAGGAGATCACAAGGAGATCAGAGTTGTATAGATACATAGGAGATCACAAGGAGATCAGAGTCTTACATATACATGGGAGATCAGAGTTTTATAGATACATAGGAGATTACAAGGAGATCAGAGTTGTATAGATACATAGGAGATCACAAGGAGATCAGAGTTGTATAGATACGTAGGAGAACACAAGGAGATCAGAGTCATATAGATTCATAGGACATCACAAGGAGATCAGAGTCTTACATATACATGGGAGATCACAAGGAGATCAGAGTTGTATTGATACATAGGAGATCACAAGGAGATCAGAGTCATATAGATTCATAGGAGATCAGAGTTGTATAGATACATAGGAGATCACAAGGAGATCAGAGTTGTATAGATACATAGGAGATCGCAAGGAGATCAGAGTCTTATAGATACATAGGAGAACACAAGGAGATCAGAGTCTTATAGATACATAGGAGATCGCAAGGAGATCAGAGTCTTATAGATACATAGGAGATCACAAGGAGATCAGAGTTGTATAGATACGTAGGAGAACACAAGGAGATCAGAGTCTTATAGATACATAGGAGATCACAAGGAGATCAGAGTCTTATAGATTCATAGGAGATCACAAGGAGATCAGAGTTGTATTGATACATAGGAGATCACAAGGAGATCAGAGTCTTATAGATACATAGGAGATCACAAGGAGATCAGAGTCTTATAGATACATAGGAGATCAGAGTTGTATAGATACATGGGAGATCACAAGGAGATCAGAGTCTTATAGATACATAGGAGATCACAAGGAGATCAGAGTTGTATAGATACATAGGAGATCACAAGGAGATCAGAGTCTTATAGATACATAGGAGATCACAAAGAGATCAGAGTTGTATAGATAAATAGTAGAACACAAGGAGATCAGAGTCTTATAGATACATAGGAGATCACAAGGAGATCAGAGTCTTATAGATACATAGGAGATCACAAGGAGATCAGAGTTGTATAGATACATAGGAGATCACAAGGAGATCAGAGTCTTACATATACATGGGAGATCAGAGTTTTATAGATACATAGGAGATTACAAGGAGATCAGAGTTGTATAGATACATAGGAGATCACAAGGAGATCAGAGTTGTATAGATACATAGGAGATCGCAAGGAGATCAGAGTCTTATAGATACATAGGAGAACACAAGGAGATCAGAGTCTTATAGATACATAGGAGATCGCAAGGAGATCAGAGTCTTATAGATACATAGGAGATCACAAGGAGATCAGAGTTGTATAGATACGTAGGAGAACACAAGGAGATCAGAGTCTTATAGATACATAGGAGATCACAAGGAGATCAGAGTCTTATAGATTCATAGGAGATCACAAGGAGATCAGAGTTGTATAGATACATAGGAGATCGCAAGGAGATCAGAGTCTTATAGATACATAGGAGATCACAAGGAGATCAGAGTTGTATAGATACGTAGGAGAACACAAGGAGATCAGAGTCTTATAGATACATAGGAGATCACAAGGAGATCAGAGTCTTATAGATTCATAGGAGATCACAAGGAGATCAGAGTTGTATTGATACATAGGAGATCGCAAGGAGATCAGAGTCTTATAGATACATAGGAGATCACAAGGAGATCAGAGTCTTATAGATACATAGGAGATCACAAGGAGATCAGAGTCTTATAGATACATAGGAGATCACAAGGAGATCAGAGTTGTATAGATACATAGGAGATCACAAGGAGATCAGAGTCTTATAGATACATAGGAGATCACAAGGAGATCAGAGTCTTACATATACATGGGAGATCACAAGGAGATCAGAGTCTTATAGATACATAGGAGATCACAAGGAGATCAGAGTCTTATAGATACATAGGAGATCACAAGGAGATCAGAGTCATATAGATTCATAGGAGATCAGAGTCTTATAGATACATCGGAGATCACAAGGAGATCAGAGTCTTATAGATACATGGGAGATCACAAGGAGATCAGAGTCTTATAGATACATAGGAGATCACAAGGAGATCAGAGTCTTATAGATACATAGGAGATCACAAGGAGATCAGAGTTGTATTGATACATAGGAGATCACAAGGAGATCAGAGTCATATAGATTCATAGGAGATCAGAGTCTTATAGATACATAGGAGATCACAAGGAGATCAGAGTCTTATAGATACATAGGAGATCACAAGGAGATCAGAGTCTTATAGATACATAGGAGATCACAAGGAGATCAGAGTTGTATTGATACATAGGAGATCACAAGGAGATCAGAGTCATATAGATTCATAGGAGATCAGAGTTGTATAGATACATAAAAGATCACAAGGAGATCAGAGTCTTATAGATACATAGGAGATCACAAGGAGATCAGAGTCTTATAGATACATAGGAGATCACAAGGAGATCAGAGTCATATAGATTCATAGGAGATCAGAGTCTTATAGATACATAGGAGATCACAAGGAGATCAGAGTCTTATAGATACATAGGAGGTCACAAGGAGATCAGAGTCTTATAGATACATAGGAGATCACAAGGAGATCAGAGTCTTATAGATACATAGGAGATCACAAGGAGATCAGAGTCTTATAGATTCATAGGAGATCACAAGGAGATCAGAGTTGTATTGATACATAGGAGATCACAAGGAGATCAGAGTTGTATTGATACATAGGAGATCAGAGTTGTATAGATACATAGGAGATCACAAAGAGATCAGAGTTGTATAGATACATAGGAGATCAGAGTTGTATAGATACATAGGAGATCACAAGGAGATCAGAGTCTTATAGATTCATAGGAGATCACAAGGAGATCAGAGTTGTATAGATACATAGGAGATCAGAAGGAGATCAGAGTTGTATAGATACATAGGAGATCACAAAGAGATCAGAGTTGTATAGATACATAGGAGATCACAAAGAGATCAGAGTCATATAGATACATAGGAGATCAGAGTTGTATAGATACATAGGAGAACACAAGGAGATCAGAGTCATATAGATTTATTGGAGATCAGAGTCTTATAGATACATAGGAGATCACAAGGAGATCAGAGTTGTATAGATACATAAGAGATCAGAAGGAGATAAGAGTTGTATAGATACATAGGGGATCACAAGGAGATCAGAGTTGTATAGATACATAGGAGATCACAAGGAGATCAGAGTCTTATAGATACATAGGAGATCACACGGAGATCAGAGTTGTAAAGATACATAGGAGATCACAAGGAGATCAGAGTCTTACATATACATGGGAGATCAGAGTCTTATAGATACATAGGAGATTACAAGGAGATCAGAGTTGTATAGATACATAGGAGATCACAAGGAGATCAGAGTTGTATAGATACGTAGGAGAACACAAGGAGATCAGAGTCATATAGATTCATAGGACATCACAAGGAGATCAGAGTCTTACATATACATGGGAGATCACAAGGAGATCAGAGTCTTATAGATACATAGGAGATCACAAGGAGATCAGAGTCTTATAGATACTTAGGAGATCACAAGGAGATCAGAGTTGTATTGATACATAGGAGATCACAAGGAGATCAGAGTCATATAGATTCATAGGAGATCAGAGTTGTATAGATACATAGGAGATCACAAGGAGATCAGAGTTGTATAGATACATAGGAGATCGCAAGGAGATCAGAGTCTTATAGATACATAGGAGAACACAAGGAGATCAGAGTCTTATAGATACATAGGAGATCGCAAGGAGATCAGAGTCTTATAGATACATAGGAGATCACAAGGAGATCAGAGTCTTATAGATACATGGGAGATCACAAGGAGATCAGAGTCTTATAGATACATAGGAGATCACAAGGAGATCAGAGTCTTATAGATACATGGGAGATCACAAGGAGATCAGAGTTGTATAGATAAATAGTAGAACACAAGGAGATCAGAGTCTTATAGATACATAGGAGATCACAAGGAGATCAGTGTCTTATAGATACATAGGAGATCACAAGAAGATCAGAGTTGTATAGATACATAGGAGATCACAAGGAGATCAGAGTCATATAGATTCATAGGAGATCAGAGTCTTATAGATACATCGGAGATCACAAGGAGATCAGAGTCTTATAGATACATGGGAGATCACAAGGAGATCAGAGTCTTATAGATACATAGGAGATCACAAGGAGATCAGAGTCTTATAGATACATAGGAGATCACAAGGAGATCAGAGTTGTATTGATACATAGGAGATCACAAGGAGATCAGAGTCATATAGATTCATAGGAGATCAGAGTCTTATAGATACATAGGAGATCACAAGGAGATCAGAGTCTTATAGATACATAGGAGATCACAAGGAGATCAGAGTCTTATAGATACATAGGAGATCACAAGGAGATCAGAGTTGTATTGATACATAGGAGATCACAAGGAGATCAGAGTCATATAGATTCATAGGAGATCAGAGTTGTATAGATACATAAAAGATCACAAGGAGATCAGAGTCTTATAGATACATAGGAGATCACAAGGAGATCAGAGTCATATAGATTCATAGGAGATCAGAGTCTTATAGATACATAGGAGATCACAAGGAGATCAGAGTCTTATAGATACATAGGAGATCACAAGGAGATCAGAGTCTTATAGATACATAGGAGATCACAAGGAGATCAGAGTCTTATAGATACATAGGAGATCACAAGGAGATCAGAGTCTTATAGATTCATAGGAGATCACAAGGAGATCAGAGTTGTATTGATACATAGGAGATCACAAGGAGATCAGAGTTGTATTGATACATAGGAGATCAGAGTTGTATAGATACATAGGAGATCACAAAGAGATCAGAGTTGTATAGATACATAGGAGATCAGAGTTGTATAGATACATAGGAGATCACAAGGAGATCAGAGTCTTATAGATTCATAGGAGATCACAAGGAGATCAGAGTTGTATAGATACATAGGAGATCACAAGGAGACCAGAGTCTTATAGATACATAGAAGATCAGAAGGAGATCAGAGTTGTATAGATACTGTTACGCCGAGCGCTCCGGGTCCCCGCTCCTCCCCGGAGCGCTCGCTTCACTCTCCCCGCTGCAGCGCTCCGGTCACGTCCTCCGACCCGGGGCGCTGCAATTCCGCTGCCAGCCGGGATGCGATTCGCGATGCGTGTAGCGCCCGCTCGCGATGCGCACCCCGGCTCCCCTACCTGACTCGCTCTCCGTCTGTTCTGTCCCGGCGCGCGCGGCCCCGCTCCCTAGGGCGCGCGCGCGCCGGGTCTCTGCGATTTAAAGGGCCACTGCGCCGCTGATTGGCGCAGTGGTTCCAATTAGTGTGTTCACCTGTGCACTTCCCTATATCACCTCACTTCCCCTGCACTCCCTTGCCGGATCTTGTTGCCATTGTGCCAGTGAAAGCGTTCCTTGTGTGTTCCTAGCCTGTGTTCCAGACCTTCTGCCGTTGCCCCTGACTACGATCCTTGCTGCCTGCCCCGACCTTCTGCTACGTCCGACCTTGCTTCTGCCTACTCCCTTGTACCACGCCTATCTTCAGCAGCCAGAGAGGTGAGCCGTTGCTAGTGGATACGACCTGGTCACTACCGCCGCAGCAAGACCATCCCGCTTTGCGGCGGGCTCTGGTGAAAACCAGTAGTGGCTTAGAACCGGTCCACTAGCACGGTCCACGCCAATCCCTCTCTGGCACAGAGGATCCACTACCTGCCAGCCGGCATCGTGACAGTAGATCCGGCCATGGATCCCGCTGAAGTTCCTCTGCCAGTTGTCGCTGACCTCACCACGGTGGTCGCCCAGCAGTCACAACAGATAGCGCAACAAGGCCAACAGCTGTCTCAACTGACCGTTATGCTACAACAGTTACTACCACAGCTTCAGCAGTCATCTCCTCCGCCAGCTCCTGCACCTCCTCCGCAGCGAGTGGCCGCTCCTGGGATACGCTTATCCTTGCCGGATAAATTTGATGGGGACTCTAAGTTTTGCCGTGGCTTTCTTTCCCAATGTTCCCTGCATCTGGAGATGATGTCGGACCTGTTTCCCACTGAAAGGTCTAAGGTGGCTTTCGTAGTCAGCCTTCTGTCCGGAAAAGCCCTGTCATGGGCCACACCGCTCTGGGACCGCAATGACCCCGTCACTGCCTCTGTACACTCCTTCTTCTCGGAAATCCGAAGTGTCTTTGAGGAACCTGCCCGAGCCTCTTCTGCTGAGACTGCCCTGTTGAACCTGGTCCAGGGTAATTCTTCCGTTGGCGAGTATGCCGTACAATTCCGTACTCTTGCTTCAGAATTGTCCTGGAATAATGAGGCCCTCTGCGCGACCTTCAAAAAAGGCCTATCCAGCAACATTAAAGATGTTCTGGCCGCACGAGAAATTCCTGCTAATCTACATGAACTTATTCACCTAGCCACTCGCATTGACATGCGTTTTTCCGAAAGGCGTCAGGAACTCCGCCAAGATATGGACTCTGTTCGCACGAGGCGTTTCTTCTCCACGGCTCCTCTCTCCTCTGGTCCCCTGCAATCTGTTCCTGTGCCTCCCGCCGTGGAGGCTATGCAGGTCGACCGGTCTCGCCTGACACCTCAAGAGAGGACACGACGCCGTATGGAGAACCTCTGCCTGTACTGTGCTAGTACCGAACACTTCCTGAGAGATTGTCCTATCCGTCCTCCCCGCCTGGAAAGACGTTCGCTGACTCCGCACAAAGGTGAGACAGTCCTTGATGTCTACTCTGCTTCTCCACGTCTTACTGTGCCTGTGCGGATGTCTGCCTCTGCCTTCTCCTTCTCTACAGTGGCCTTCTTGGACTCTGGATCTGCAGGAAATTTTATTTTGGCCTCTCTCGTCAACAGGTTCAACATCCCGGTGACCAGTCTCGCCAGACCCCTCTACATCAATTGTGTAAATAATGAAAGATTGGACTGTACCATACGTTTCCGCACGGAGCCCCTTCTTATGAGCATCGGATCTCATCATGAGAGGATTGAACTTTTGGTCCTCCCCAATTGCACCTCGGAAATTCTCCTTGGACTTCCCTGGCTTCAACTTCATTCCCCAACCCTGGATTGGTCCACTGGGGAGATCAAGAGTTGGGGGTCCTCTTGTTCCAAGAACTGTCTAAAACCGGTTCCCAGTAACCCTTGCCGTAACTCTGTGGTTCCTCCAGTAACCGGTCTCCCTAAGGCCTATATGGACTTCGCGGATGTTTTCTGCAAAAAACAAGCTGAGACTCTACCTCCTCACAGGCCTTATGATTGCCCTATCGACCTCCTCCCGGGCACTACTCCACCCCGGGGCAGAATTTATCCTCTCTCTGCCCCAGAGACTCTTGCCATGTCCGAATACGTCCAGGAGAATCTAAAAAAGGGCTTTATCCGTAAATCCTCCTCTCCTGCCGGAGCCGGATTTTTCTTTGTGTCCAAAAAAGATGGCTCCCTACGTCCTTGCATTGACTACCGCGGTCTTAATAAAATCACGGTTAAGAACCGCTACCCTTTACCCCTCATCTCTGAACTCTTTGATCGCCTCCAAGGTGCCCACATCTTTACTAAATTGGACTTAAGAGGCGCCTATAACCTCATCCGCATCAGAGAGGGGGACGAGTGGAAAACGGCATTTAACACCAGAGATGGACACTTTGAGTATCTGGTCATGCCCTTTGGCCTGTGCAACGCCCCTGCCGTCTTCCAAGACTTTGTCAATGAAATTTTTCGTGATCTGTTATACTCCTGTGTTGTTGTATATCTGGACGATATCCTAATTTTTTCTGCCAATCTAGAAGAACACCGCCAGCATGTCCGTATGGTTCTTCAGAGACTTCGTGACAACCAACTCTATGCCAAAATTGAGAAATGTCTGTTTGAATGCCAATCTCTTCCTTTTCTAGGATATTTGGTCTCTGGCCAGGGACTACAGATGGATCCAGACAAACTCTCTGCCGTCTTAGATTGGCCACGCCCCTCCGGACTCCGTGCTATCCAACGCTTTTTGGGGTTCGCCAATTATTACAGGCAATTTATTCCACATTTTTCTACCATTGTGGCTCCTATCGTGGCTTTAACCCAAAAAAAATGCTGATCCCAAGTCCTGGCCTCCTCAAGCAGAAGACGCCTTTAAACGACTCAAGTCTGCCTTTTCTTCGGCTCCCGTCCTCTCCAGACCTGACCCTTCCAAACCCTTCCTATTGGAGGTTGATGCCTCCTCAGTGGGAGCTGGAGCTGTTCTTCTACAAAAAAATTCTTCCGGGCATGCTGTCACTTGTGGTTTTTTCTCTAGGACCTTCTCTCCAGCGGAGAGGAACTACTCCATCGGGGATCGAGAGCTTCTAGCCATTAAATTAGCACTTGAGGAATGGAGGCATCTGCTGGAGGGATCAAGTTCTCCTGTTATTATCTACACCGACCACAAGAACCTCTCCTACCTCCAGTCTGCCCAACGGCTGAATCCTCGCCAGGCCCGGTGGTCTCTGTTCTTTGCCCGATTTAATTTTGAGATTTACTTTCGTCCTGCCGATAAGAACATTAGGGCCGATGATCTCTCTCGTTCCTCGGATGCCTCAGAAGTTGAACTCTCTCCGCAACACATCATTCCACCTGACTGCCTGATCTCCACTTCTCCTGCCTCCATCAGGCAGACTCCTCCAGGAAAGACCTTTGTTTCTCCTCGCCAACGCCTCGGAATCCTCAAATGGGGTCACTCCTCCCATCTCGCAGGTCATGCGGGTATCAAGAAATCTGTGCAACTCATCTCCCGCTTCTATTGGTGGCCGACTCTGGAGACGGATGTTGTGGACTTTGTGCGAGCCTGCACTATCTGTGCCCGGGATAAGACTCCTCGCCAGAAGCCCGCTGGTTTTCTTCATCCTCTGCCTGTCCCCGAACAGCCTTGGTCTCTGATTGGTATGGATTTCATTACTGATTTACCCCCTTCCCGTGGCAACACTGTTATTTGGGTGGTCGTTGATCGATTCTCCAAAATGGCACATTTCATCCCTCTTCCTGGTCTTCCTTCTGCGCCTCAGTTGGCTAAACAATTTTTTGTACACATTTTTCGTCTTCACGGGTTGCCTACGCAGATTGTCTCGGATAGAGGCGTCCAATTCGTGTCTAAATTCTGGAGGGCTCTCTGTAAACAACTCAAGATTAAATTAAATTTTTCTTCTGCATATCATCCCCAGTCCAATGGACAAGTAGAAAGAATTAACCAGATCTTGGGTGATTATTTGCGACATTTTGTTTCCTCCCGCCAGGATGATTGGGCAGATCTCCTCCCATGGGCCGAATTCTCGTATAACTTCAGGGTCTCTGAGTCTTCCTCCAAATCCCCATTTTTCGTGGTGTACGGCCGTCACCCTCTTCCCCCCCTCCCTACTCCCTTGCCCTCTGGTCTGCCCGCTGTGGATGAAATTTCTCGTGACCTTTCCATCATATGGAGAGAGACCCAAAATTCTCTCTTACAGGCTTCATCACGCATGAAGAAGTTCGCGGATAAGAAAAGAAGAGCTCCTCCCGTTTTTTCCCCTGGAGACAAGGTATGGCTCTCCGCTAAATATGTCCGCTTCCGTGTCCCTAGCTACAAGTTGGGACCACGCTACCTTGGTCCTTTCAAAATTTTGTGTCAAATTAATCCTGTCTCTTATAAACTTCTTCTTCCTCCTTCTCTTCGTATCCCTAATGCCTTTCACGTCTCTCTTCTCAAACCACTCATCCTCAACCGTTTTTCTCCCAAATCTGTTCCTCCCACTCCTGTTTCCGGCTCCTCGGACATCTTCTCGGTCAAAGAAATTTTAGCTGCCAAAAAGGTCAGAGGAAAAAATTTTTTTTTAGTGGACTGGGAGGGTTGTGGTCCTGAAGAGAGATCCTGGGAACCTGAGGACAACATCCTAGACAAAAGTCTGCTCCTCAGGTTCTCAGGCTCTAAGAAGAGGGGGAGACCCAAGGGGGGGGGTACTGTTACGCCGAGCGCTCCGGGTCCCCGCTCCTCCCCGGAGCGCTCGCTTCACTCTCCCCGCTGCAGCGCTCCGGTCACGTCCTCCGACCCGGGGCGCTGCGATTCCGCTGCCAGCCGGGATGCGATTCGCGATGCGGGTAGCGCCCGCTCGCGATGCGCACCCCGGCTCCCCTACCTGACTCGCTCTCCGTCTGTTCTGTCCCGGCGCGCGCGGCCCCGCTCCCTAGGGCGCGCGCGCGCCGGGTCTCTGCGATTTAAAGGGCCACTGCGCCGCTGATTGGCGCAGTGGTTCCAATTAGTGTGTTCACCTGTGCACTTCCCTATATCACCTCACTTCCCCTGCACTCCCTTGCCGGATCTTGTTGCCATTGTGCCAGTGAAAGCGTTCCTTGTGTGTTCCTAGCCTGTGTTCCAGACCTTCTGCCGTTGCCCCTGACTACGATCCTTGCTGCCTGCCCCGACCTTCTGCTACGTCCGACCTTGCTTCTGCCTACTCCCTTGTACCGCGCCTATCTTCAGCAGCCAGAGAGGTGAGCCGTTGCTAGTGGATACGACCTGGTCACTACCGCCGCAGCAAGACCATCCCGCTTTGCGGCGGGCTCTGGTGAAAACCAGTAGTGGCTTAGAACCGGTCCACTAGCACGGTCCACGCCAATCCCTCTCTGGCACAGAGGATCCACTACCTGCCAGCCGGCATCGTGACAGATACATAGGAGATCACAAAGAGATCAGAGTTGTATAGATACATAGGAGATCACAAAGAGATCAGAGTCATATAGATACATAGGAGATCAGAGTTGTATAGATACATAGGAGAACACAAGGAGATCAGAGTCATATAGATTTATTGGAGATCAGAGTCTTATAGATACATAGGAGATCACAAGGAGATCAGAGTTGTATAGATACATAAGAGATCAGAAGGAGATAAGAGTTGTATAGATACATAGGGGATCACAAGGAGATCAGAGTTGTATAGATACATAGGAGATCACAAGGAGATCAGAGTCTTATAGATACATAGGAGATCACAAGGAGATCAGAGTTGTATAGATACATAGGAGATCACAAGGAGATCAGAGTCTTACATATACATGGGAGATCAGAGTCTTATAGATACATAGGAGATTACAAGGAGATCAGAGTTGTATAGATACATAGGAGATCACAAGGAGATCAGAGTTGTATAGATACGTAGGAGAACACAAGGAGATCAGAGTCATATAGATTCATAGGACATCACAAGGAGATCAGAGTCTTACATATACATGGGAGATCACAAGGAGATCAGAGTCTTATAGATACATAGGAGATCACAAGGAGATCAGAGTCTTATAGATACTTAGGAGATCACAAGGAGATCAGAGTTGTATTGATACATAGGAGATCACAAGGAGATCAGAGTCATATAGATTCATAGGAGATCAGAGTTGTATAGATACATAGGAGATCACAAGGAGATCAGAGTTGTATAGATACATAGGAGATCGCAAGGAGATCAGAGTCTTATAGATACATAGGAGAACACAAGGAGATCAGAGTCTTATAGATACATAGGAGATCGCAAGGAGATCAGAGTCTTATAGATACATAGGAGATCACAAGGAGATCAGAGTTGTATAGATACATAGGAGATCACAAGGAGATCAGAGTCTTATAGATACATAGGAGATCACAAGGAGATCAGAGTCTTATAGATACATAGGAGATCACAAGGAGATCAGAGTTGTATAGATACATAGGAGATCACAAGGAGATCAGAGTCTTATAGATACATAGGAGATCACAAAGAGATCAGAGTTGTATAGATAAATAGTAGAACACAAGGAGATCAGAGTCTTATAGATACATAGGAGATCACAAGGAGATCAGAGTCTTATAGATACATAGGAGATC
Source organism: Hyla sarda (assembly GCF_029499605.1). Taxonomy (NCBI): domain Eukaryota; kingdom Metazoa; phylum Chordata; class Amphibia; order Anura; family Hylidae; genus Hyla; species Hyla sarda. Next base: position 216,935 of record NW_026610400.1, read on the forward strand.
ACAAGGAGATCAGAGTCATATAGATTCATAGGAGATCAGAGTCTTATAGATACATCGGAGATCACAAGGAGATCAGAGTCTTATATATACATGGGAGATCACAAGGAGATCAGAGTCTTATAGATACATAGGAGATCACAAGGAGATCAGAGTCTTATAGATACATAGGAGATCACAAGGAGATCAGAGTTGTATTGATACATAGGAGATCACAAGGAGATCAGAGTCATATAGATTCATAGGAGATCAGAGTCTTATAGATACATAGGAGATCACAAGGAGATCAGAGTCTTATAGATACATAGGAGATCACAAGGAGATCAGAGTCTTCTAGATACATAGGAGATCACAAGGAGATCAGAGTTGTATTGATACATAGGAGATCACAAGGAGATCAGAGTCATATAGATTCATAGGAGATCAGAGTTGTATAGATACATAAAAGATCACAAGGAGATCAGAGTCTTATAGATACATAGGAGATCACAAGGAGATCAGAGTCATATAGATTCATAGGAGATCAGAGTCTTATAGATACATATGAGATCACAAGGAGATCAGAGTCTTATAGATACATAGGAGATCACAAGGAGATCAGAGTCTTATAGATACATAGGAGATCACAAGGAGATCAGAGTCTTATAGATACATAGGAGATCACAAGGAGATCAGAGTCTAATAGATTCATAGGAGATCACAAGGAGATCAGAGTTGTATTGATACATAGGAGATCACAAGGAGATCAGAGTTGTATTGATACATAGGAGATCAGAGTTGTATAGATACATAGGAGATCACAAAGAGATCAGAGTTGTATAGATACATAGGAGATCAGAGTTGTATAGATACATAGGAGATCACAAGGAGATCAGAGTCTTATAGATTCATAGGAGATCACAAGGAGATCAGAGTTGTATAGATACATAGGAGATCAGAAGGAGATCAGAGTTGTATAGATACATAGGAGATCACAAAGAGATCAGAGTTGTATAGATACATAGGAGATCACAAAGAGATCAGAGTCATATAGATACATAGGAGATCAGAGTTGTATAGATACATAGGAGAACACAAGGAGATCAGAGTCATATAGATTTATAGGAGATCAGAGTCTTATAGATACATAGGAGATCACAAGGAGATCAGAGTTGTATAGATACATAAGAGATCAGAAGGAGATCAGAGTCTTATAGATACATAGGAGATCACAAGGAGATCAGAGTTGTATAGATACATAGGAGATCACAAGGAGATCAGAGTCTTATAGATACATAGGAGATCACAAGGAGATCAGAGTTGTATAGATACATAGGAGATCACAAGGAGATCAGAGTCTTACATATACATGGGAGATCAGAGTCTTATAGATACATAGGAGATTACAAGGAGATCAGAGTTGTATAGATACATAGGAGATCACAGGGAGATCAGAGTTGTATAGGTACGTAGGAGAACACAAGGAGATCAGAGTCATATAGATTCATAGGACATCACAAGGAGATCAGAGTCTTACATATACATGGGGAGATCACAAGGAGATCAGAGTCTTATAGATACATAGGAGATCACAAGGAGATCAGAGTCTTATAGATACATAGGAGATCACAAAGAGATCAGAGTTGTATAGAAACATAGGAGATCACAAGGAGATCAGAGTCACGATTCATAGGAGATCAGAGTCTTATAGATACATAGGAGATCACAAGGAGATCAGAGTTGTAAAGATACATAGGAGATCATAAGGAGATCAGAGTCTTATAGATACATAGGAGATCACAAGAAGATCAGATTTGTATATATACATAGGAGATCATAAGGAGATCAGAGTCTTATAGATGCATAGGAGAACACAAGGAGATCAGAGTTGTATAGATACATAAGAGATCACAAGGAGATCAGAGTCATATAGATTTATAGGAGATCACAAGGAGATCAGAGTTGTATAGATACATAGGAGATCAGAGTCTTATAGATACATAGGAGATCACAAGGAGATCAGAGTCTTATAGATACATAGGAGATCACAAGGAGATCAGAGTTGTATAGATACATAAGAGATCACAAGGAGATCAGAGTCTTATAGATACATAGGAGAACACAAGGAGATCAGAGTCTTATAGATACATAGGAGATCACAAGGATATCAGAGTCTCATAGATACATAGGAGATCACAAGGAGATCAGAGTCTTATAGATACATAGGAGATCACAAGGAGATCAGAGTTATATAGATACATAGGAGATCACAAGGAGATCAGAGTTGTATAGAAACATAGGAGATCACAAGGAGATCAGAGTCTTATAGATACATAGGAGATCACAAAGAGATCAGAGTTGTATAGATACATAGGAGATCACAAGGAGATCAGAGTCTTATAGATACATAGGAGATCACAAGGAGATCAGAGTTGTATAGATACATAGGAGATCACAAGGAGATCAGAGTCTTATAGATAAATAGGAGATCACAAGGAGATCAGAGTCATATAGATTCATAGGAGATCAGAGTCTTATAGATACATAGGAGATCACAAGGAGATCAGAGTCTTATAGATACATAGGAGATCACAAGGAGATCAGAGTCTTACATATACATGGGAGATCAGAGTCTTATAGATACATAGAAGATCACAAGGAGATCAGAGTCTTATAGATACATAGGAGAACACAAGGAGATCGGAGTCTTATAGATACATAGGAGATCACAAGGAGATCAGAGTCTTATAGATACATAGGAGATCACAAGGAGATCAGAGTTGTATAGATACATAAGAGATCACAAGGAGATCAGAGTTGTATAGATACATGGGAGATCACAAGGAGATCAGAGTCTTATAGATACATAGGAGATCACAAGGAGATCAGAGTCTTATAGATACATAGGAGAACACAAGGAGATCGGAGTCTTATAGATACATAGGAGATCACAAGGAGATCAGAGTCTTATAGATACATAGGAGATCACAAGGAGATCAGAGTTGTATAGATACATAAGAGATCACAAGGAGATCAGAGTCTTATAGATACATAGGAGATCACAAGGAGATCAGAGTCTTATAGATACATAGGAGATCACAAGGAGATCAGAGTCTTATAGATACATAGGAGATCACAAGGAGATCAGAGTATTATAGATACATAGGAGATCACAAGGAGATCAGAGTCTTATAGATACATAGGAGATCACAAGGAGATCAGAGTTGTATAGATACATAAGAGATCACAAGGAGATCAGTCTTATAGATACATAGGAGATCACAAGGAGATCAGAGTCTTATAGATACATAGGAGATCAGAGTCTTATAGATACATAGGAGATCACAAGGAGATCAGAGTTGTATAGATACATAAAAGATCACAAGGAGATCAGAGTTGTATTGATACATAGGAGATCAGAAGGAGATCAGAGTTGTATAGATACATAGGAGATCACAAGGAGATTAGAGTCTTATAGATACATAGGAGATCACAAGGAGATCAGAGTCTTATAGATACATAGGAGATCACAAGGAGATCAGAGTCTTATAGATACATAGGAGATCACAAGGAGATCAGAGTCATATAGATACATAGGAGATCAGAGTTGTATAGATACATGGGAGAACACAAGGAGATCAGAGTCATATAGATTTATAGGAGATCAGAGTCTTATAGATACATAGGAGATCACAAGGAGATCAGAGTCTTATAGATACATAGGAGATCACAAGGAGATCAGAGTCTTATAGATACATAGGAGATCACAAGGAGATCAGAGTCTTATAGATACATAGGAGATCACAAGGAGATCAGAGTCATATAGATACATAGGAGATCAGAGTTGTATAGATACATGGGAGAACACATGGAGATCAGAGTCATATAGATACATAGGAGATCACAAGGAGATCAGAGTTGTATAGATACATAAGAGATCAGAAGGAGATAAGAGTTGTATAGATACATAGGGGATCACAAGGAGATCAGAGTTGTATAGATACATAGGAGATCACAAGGAGATCAGAGTCTTATAGATACATAGGAGATCACAAGGAGATCAGAGTTGTATAGATACATAGGAGATCACAAGGAGATCAGAGTCTTACATATACATGGGAGATCAGAGTCTTATAGATACATAGGATATTACAAGGAGATCAGAGTTGTATAGATACATAGGAGATCGCAAGGAGATCAGAGTTGTATAGATACGTAGGAGAACACAAGGAGATCAGAGTCATATAGATTCATAGGACATCACAAGGAGATCAGGATCTTTCATATACATGGGGAGATCACAAGGAGATCAGAGTCTTATAGATACATAGGAGATCACAAGGAGATCAGAGTCTTATAGATACTTAGGAGATCACAAGGAGATCAGAGTTGTATTGATACATAGGAGATCACAAGGAGATCAGAGTCATATAGATTCATAGGAGATCAGAGTTGTATAGATACATAGGAGCTCACAAGGAGATCAGAGTTGTATAGATACATAAAAGATCACAAGGAGATCAGAGTCTTATAGATACATAGGAGATCACAAGGAGATCAGAGTTGTATAGATACATAGGAGATCACAAGGAGATCAGAGTCTTATAGATACATAGGAGATCACAAGGAGATCAGAGTTGTATTGATACATAGGAGATCACAAGGAGATCGGAGTCTTATAGATACATGGGAGATCGCAAGGAGATCAGAGTCTTATAGATACATAGGAGATCGCAAGGAGATCAGAGTCTTATAGATACATAGGAGAACACAAGGAGATCAGAGTCTTATAGATACATAGGAGATCACAAGGAGATCAGAGTTGTATAGATACATAGGAGATCACAAGGAGATCAGAGTCTTATAGATACATAGGAGATCACAAGGAGATCAGAGTTGTATTGATACATAGGAGATCACAAGGAGATCAGAGTTGTATAGATACATAGGAGATCACAAGGACATCAGAGTCTTATAGATACATAGGAGATCACAAGGAGATCAGAGTCTTATAGATACATAGGAGATCACAAGGAGATCAGAGTCTTATAGATACATAGGAGAACACAAGGAGATCAGAGTCTTATAGATACATAGGAGATCGCAAGGAGATCAGAGTCTTATAGATACATAGGAGAACACAAGGAGATCAGAGTCTTATAGATACATAGGAGATCACAAGGAGATCAGAGTTGTATAGATACATAGGAGAACACAAGGAGATCGAAGTCTTATAGATACATGGGAGATCGCAAGGAGATCAGAGTCTTATAGATACATAGGAGATCACAAGGAGATCAGAGTCTTATATATACATGGGAGATCAGAGTCTTATAGATACATAGGAGATCACAAGGAGATCAGAGTCTTATAGATTCATAGGAGATCACAAGGAGATCAGAGTTGTATTGATACATAGGAGATCACAAGGAGATCAGACTTGTATTGATACATAGGAGATCAGAAGGAGATCAGAGTTGTATAGATACATAGGAGATCACAAAGAGATCAGAGTTGTATAGATACATAGGAGATCACAAAGAGATCAGAGTCATATAGATACATAGGAGATCAGAGTTGTATAGATACATAGGAGAACACAAGGAGATCAGAGTCATATAGATACATAGGAGATCACAAGGAGATCAGAGTTGTATAGATACATAAGAGATCAGAAGGAGATAAGAGTTGTATAGATACATAGGAGATCACAAAGAGATCAGAGTCATATAGATACATAGGAGATCAGAGTTGTATAGATACATAGGAGATCACAAGGAGATCAGAGTCTTACATATACATGGGAGATCAGAGTCTTATAGATACATAGGAGATTACAAGGAGATCAGAGTTGTATAGATACATAGGAGAACACAAGGAGATCAGAGTCATATAGATTCATAGGAGATCAGAGTCTTATAGATACATAGGAGATCACAAGGAGATCAGAGTTGTATAGATACATAGGAGAACACAAGGAGATCAGAGTCATATAGATTCATAGGACATCACAAGGAGATCAGAGTCTTACATATACATGGGAGATCACAAGGAGATCAGAGTCTTATAGATACATAGGAGATCACAAGGAGATCAGAGTTGTATTGATACATAGGAGATCACAAGGAGATCAGAGTTGTATAGATACATAGGAGATCACAAGGACATCAGAGTCTTATAGATACATAGGAGATCACAAGGAGATCAGAGTCTTATAGATACATAGGAGATCACAAGGAGATCAGAGTCTTATAGATACATAGGAGAACACAAGGAGATCAGAGTCTTATAGATACATAGGAGATCGCAAGGAGATCAGAGTCTTATAGATACATAGGAGAACACAAGGAGATCAGAGTCTTATAGATACATAGGAGATCACAAGGAGATCAGAGTTGTATAGATACATAGGAGAACACAAGGAGATCGAAGTCTTATAGATACATGGGAGATCGCAAGGAGATCAGAGTCTTATAGATACATAGGAGATCACAAGGAGATCAGAGTCTTATATATACATGGGAGATCAGAGTCTTATAGATACATAGGAGATCACAAGGAGATCAGAGTCTTATAGATTCATAGGAGATCACAAGGAGATCAGAGTTGTATTGATACATAGGAGATCACAAGGAGATCAGACTTGTATTGATACATAGGAGATCAGAAGGAGATCAGAGTTGTATAGATACATAGGAGATCACAAAGAGATCAGAGTTGTATAGATACATAGGAGATCACAAAGAGATCAGAGTCATATAGATACATAGGAGATCAGAGTTGTATAGATACATAGGAGAACACAAGGAGATCAGAGTCATATAGATTTATAGGAGATCAGAGTCTTATAGATACATAGGAGATCACAAGGAGATCAGAGTTGTATAGATACATAAGAGATCAGAAGGAGATAAGAGTTGTATAGATACATAGGAGATCACAAAGAGATCAGAGTCATATAGATACATAGGAGATCAGAGTTGTATAGATACAAAGGAGATCACAAGGAGATCAGAGTCTTACATATACATGGGAGATCAGAGTCTTATAGATACATAGGAGATTACAAGGAGATCAGAGTTGTATAGATACATAGGAGAACACAAGGAGATCAGAGTCATATAGATTCTTAGGAGATCAGAGTCTTATAGATACATAGGAGATCACAAGGAGATCAGAGTGGTATAGATACATAGGAGAACACAAGGAGATCAGAGTCATATAGATTCATAGGACATCACAAGGAGATCAGAGTCTTACATATACATGGGAGATCACAAGGAGATCAGAGTCTTATAGATACATAGGAGATCACAAGGAGATCAGAGTCTTATAGATACATAGGAGATCACAAAGAGATCAGAGTTGTATAGAAACATAGGAGATCACAAGGAGATCAGAGTCATATAGATACATAGGAGATCACAAGGAGATCAGAGTTGTAAAGATACATAGGAGATCACAAAGAGATCAGAGTCTTATAGATACATAGGAGATCACAAGAAGATCAGAGTTGTATATATACATAGGAGATCATAAGGAGATCAGAGTCTTATAGATACATAGGAGAACACAAGGAGATCAGAGTTGTATAGATACATAAGAGATCACAAGGAGATCAGAGTCATATAGATTCATAGGAGATCACAAGGAGATCAGAGTTGTATAGATACATAGGAGATCAGAGTCTTATAGATACATAGGAGATCACAAGGAGATCAGAGTCTTATAGATACATAGGAGATCACAAGGAGATCAGAGTCTTATAGATTCATAGGAGATCACAAGGAGATCAGAGTTATATAGATACACAGGAGATCACAAGGATATCAGAGTCTCCTAGATACATAGGAGATCACAAGGAGATCAGAGTCTTATAGATACATGGGAGATCACAAGGAGATCAGAGTTGTATAGATACATAGGAGATCACAAGGAGATCAGAGTCATATAGATTCATAGGAGATCAGAGTCTTATAGATACATAGGAGATCACAAGGAGATCAGAGTTGTATAGATACATAAGAGATCACAAGGAGATCAGAGTCTTATAGATACATAGGAGATCACAAGGACATCAGAGTCTTATAGATACATAGGAGATCACAAGGAGATCAGAGTTGTATAGATACATAAGAGATCACAAGGAGATCAGAGTCTTATAGATACATAGGAGATCAGAAGGAGATCAGAGTTGTATAGATACATAGGAGATCAGAAGGAGATCAGAGTTGTATAGATACATAGGAGATCACAAAGAGATCAGAGTTGTATAGATACATAGGAGATCACAAAGAGATCAGAGTTGTATAGATACATAGGAGAACACAAGGAGATCAGAGTCATATAGATTTATTGGAGATCAGAGTCTTATAGATACATAGGAGATCAGAGTTGTATAGATACATAGGAGAACACAAGGAGATCAGAGTCATATAGATTTATTGGAGATCAGAGTCTTATAGATACATAGGAGATCAGAGTCTTATAGATACATAGGAGATCACAAGGAGATCAGAGTTGTATAGATACATAAGAGATCAGAAGGAGATAAGAGTTGTATAGATACATAGGGGATCACAAGGAGATCAGAGTTGTATAGATACATAGGAGATCACAAGGAGATCAGAGTCTTATAGATACATAGGAGATCACAAGGAGATCAGAGTTGTATAGATACATAGGAGATCACAAGGAGATCAGAGTCTTATAGATACATAGGAGATCACAAGGAGATCAGAGTTGTATAGATACATAGGAGATCACAAGGAGATCAGAGTTGTATAGATACGTAGGAGAACACAAGGAGATCAGAGTCATATAGATTCATAGGACATCACAAGGAGATCAGAGTCTTACATATACATGGGAGATCACAAGGAGATCAGAGTCTTATAGATACATAGGAGATCACAAGGAGATCAGAGTCTTATAGATACTTAGGAGATCACAAGGAGATCAGAGTTGTATTGATACATAGGAGATCACAAGGAGATCAGAGTCATATAGATTCATAGGAGATCAGAGTTGTATAGATACATAGGAGATCACAAGGAGATCAGAGTTGTATAGATACATAAAAGATCACAAGGAGATCAGAGTCTTATAGATACATAGGAGATCACAAGGAGATCAGAGTTGTATAGATACATAGGAGATCACAAGGAGATCAGAGTTGTATAGATATATAGGAGATCACAAGGAGATCAGAGTCTTATAGATACATAGGAGATCACAAGGAGATCAGAGTCTTATAGATACATAGGAGATCACAAGGAGATCAGAGTCTTATAGATACATAGGAGATCGCAAGGAGATCAGAGTTGTATAGATACATGGGAGATCACAAGGAGATCAGAGTCTTATAGATACATAGGAGAACACAAGGAGATCGGAGTCTTATAGATACATAGGAGATCGCAAGGAGATCAGAGTCTTATAGATACATAGGAGATCGCAAGGAGATCAGAGTCTTATAGATACATAGGAGAACACAAGGAGATCAGAGTCTTATAGATACATAGGAGATCGCAAGGAGATCAGAGTCTTATAGATACATAGGAGATCACAAGGAGATCAGAGTTGTATAGATACATAGGAGATCACAAGGAGATCAGAGTCTTATAGATACATAGGAGATCACAAGGAGATCAGAGTCTTATAGATACATAGGAGATCACAAGGAGATCAGAGTTGTATAGATACATAGGAGATCACAAGGAGATCAGAGTCTTATAGATACATAGGAGATCACAAAGAGATCAGAGTTGTATAGATAAATAGTAGAACACAAGGAGATCAGAGTCTTATAGATACATAGGAGATCACAAGGAGATCAGAGTCTTATAGATACATGGGAGATCACAAGGAGATCAGAGTCTTATAGATACATAGGAGATCACAAGGAGATCAGAGTCTTATAGATACATAGGAGATCACAAGGAGATCAGAGTTGTATTGATACATAGGAGATCACAAGGAGATCAGAGTCATATAGATTCATAGGAGATCAGAGTCTTATAGATACATAGGAGATCACAAGGAGATCAGAGTCTTATAGATACATAGGAGATCACAAGGAGATCAGAGTCTTATAGATACATAGGAGATCACAAGGAGATCAGAGTTGTATTGATACATAGGAGATCACAAGGAGATCAGAGTCATATAGATTCATAGGAGATCAGAGTTGTATAGATACATAAAAGATCACAAGGAGATCAGAGTCTTATAGATACATAGGAGATCACAAGGAGATCAGAGTCATATAGATTCATAGGAGATCAGAGTCTTATAGATACATAGGAGATCACAAGGAGATCAGAGTGGTATAGATACATAGGAGAACACAAGGAGATCAGAGTCATATAGATTCATAGGACATCACAAGGAGATCAGAGTCTTACATATACATGGGAGATCACAAGGAGATCAGAGTCTTATAGATACATAGGAGATCACAAGGAGATCAGAGTCTTATAGATACATAGGAGATCACAAAGAGATCAGAGTTGTATAGAAACATAGGAGATCACAAGGAGATCAGAGTCATATAGATTCATAGGAGATCAGAGTCTTATAGATACATAGGAGATCACAAGGAGATCAGAGTTGTAAAGATACATAGGAGATCACAAAGAGATCAGAGTCTTATAGATACATAGGAGATCACAAGAAGATCAGAGTTGTATATATACATAGGAGATCATAAGGAGATCAGAGTCTTATAGATACATAGGAGAACACAAGGAGATCAGAGTTGTATAGATACATAGGAGATCAGAGTCTTATAGATACATAGGAGATCACAAGGAGATCAGAGTCTTATAGATACATAGGAGATCACAAGGAGATCAGAGTCTTATAGATTCATAGGAGATCACAAGGAGATCAGAGTTATATAGATACACAGGAGATCACAAGGATATCAGAGTCTCATAGATACATAGGAGATCACAAGGAGATCAGAGTCTTATAGATACATGGGAGATCACAAGGAGATCAGAGTTGTATAGATACATAGGAGATCACAAGGAGATCAGAGTCATATAGATTCATAGGAGATCAGAGTCTTATAGATACATAGGAGATCACAAGGAGATCAGAGTTGTATAGATACATAAGAGATCACAAGGAGATCAGAGTCTTATAGATACATAGGAGATCACAAGGACATCAGAGTCTTATAGATACATAGGAGATCACAAGGAGATCAGAGTTGTATAGATACATAAGAGATCACAAGGAGATCAGAGTCTTATAGATACATAGGAGATCAGAAGGAGATCAGAGTTGTATAGATACATAGGAGATCAGAAGGAGATCAGAGTTGTATAGATACATAGGAGATCACAAAGAGATCAGAGTTGTATAGATACATAGGAGATCACAAAGAGATCAGAGTTGTATAGATACATAGGAGAACACAAGGAGATCAGAGTCATATAGATTTATTGGAGATCAGAGTCTTATAGATACATAGGAGATCAGAGTTGTATAGATACATAGGAGAACACAAGGAGATCAGAGTCATATAGATTTATTGGAGATCAGAGTCTTATAGATACATAGGAGATCAGAGTCTTATAGATACATAGGAGATCACAAGGAGATCAGAGTTGTATAGATACATAAGAGATCAGAAGGAGATAAGAGTTGTATAGATACATAGGGGATCACAAGGAGATCAGAGTTGTATAGATACATAGGAGATCACAAGGAGATCAGAGTCTTATAGATACATAGGAGATCACAAGGAGATCAGAGTTGTATAGATACATAGGAGATCACAAGGAGATCAGAGTCTTACATATACATGGGAGATCAGAGTCTTATAGATACACAGGAGATTACAAGGAGATCAGAGTTGTATAGATACATAGGAGATCACAAGGAGATCAGAGTTGTATAGATACGTAGGAGAACACAAGGAGATCAGAGTCATATAGATTCATAGGACATCACAAGGAGATCAGAGTCTTACATATACATGGGAGATCACAAGGAGATCAGAGTCTTATAGATACATAGGAGATCACAAGGAGATCAGAGTCTTATAGATACTTAGGAGATCACAAGGAGATCAGAGTTGTATTGATACATAGGAGATCACAAGGAGATCAGAGTCATATAGATTCATAGGAGATCAGAGTTGTATAGATACATAGGAGATCACAAGGAGATCAGAGTTGTATAGATACATAAAAGATCACAAGGAGATCAGAGTCTTATAGATACATAGGAGATCACAAGGAGATCAGAGTTGTATAGATACATAGGAGATCACAAGGAGATCAGAGTTGTATAGATATATAGGAGATCACAAGGAGATCAGAGTCTTATAGATACATAGGAGATCACAAGGAGATCAGAGTCTTATAGATACATAGGAGAACACAAGGAGATCGGAGTCTTATAGATACATAGGAGATCGCAAGGAGATCAGAGTCTTATAGATACATAGGAGATCGCAAGGAGATCAGAGTCTTATAGATACATAGGAGAACACAAGGAGATCAGAGTCTTATAGATACATAGGAGATCGCAAGGAGATCAGAGTCTTATAGATACATAGGAGATCACAAGGAGATCAGAGTTGTATAGATACATAGGAGATCACAAGGAGATCAGAGTCTTATAGATACAAAGGAGATCACAAGGAGATCAGAGTCTTATAGATACATAGGAGATCACAAGGAGATCAGAGTTGTATAGATACATAGGAGATCACAAGGAGATCAGAGTCTTATAGATACATAGGAGATCACAAAGAGATCAGAGTTGTATAGATAAATAGTAGAACACAAGGAGATCAGAGTCTTATAGATACATCGGAGATCACAAGGAGATCAGAGTCTTATAGATACATAGGAGATCACAAGGAGATCAGAGTCTTATAGATACATAGGAGATCACAAGGAGATCAGAGTTGTATTGATACATAGGAGATCACAAGGAGATCAGAGTCATATAGATTCATAGGAGATCAGAGTCTTATAGATACATAGGAGATCACAAGGAGATCAGAGTCTTATAGATACATAGGAGATCACAAGGAGATCAGAGTCTTATAGATACATAGGAGATCACAAGGAGATCAGAGTTGTATTGATACATAGGAGATCACAAGGAGATCAGAGTCATATAGATTCATAGGAGATCAGAGTTGTATAGATACATAAAAGATCACAAGGAGATCAGAGTCTTATAGATACATAGGAGATCACAAGGAGATCAGAGTCATATAGATTCATAGGAGATCAGAGTCTTATAGATACATAGGAGATCACAAGGAGATCAGAGTCTTATAGATACATAGGAGATCACAAGGAGATCAGAGTCTTATAGATACATAGGAGATCACAAGGAGATCAGAGTCTTATAGATACATAGGAGATCACAAGGAGATCAGAGTCTTATAGATTCATAGGAGATCACAAGGAGATCAGAGTTGTATTGATACATAGGAGATCACAAGGAGATCAGAGTTGTATTGATACATAGGAGATCAGAGTTGTATAGATACATAGGAGATCACAAAGAGATCAGAGTTGTATAGATACATAGGAGATCAGAGTTGTATAGATACATAGGAGATCACAAGGAGATTAGAGTCTTATAGATACATAGGAGATCATAAGGAGATCAGAGTTGTATAGATACATAGGAGATCACAAGGAGATCAGAGTCTTATAGATTCATAGGAGATCACAAGGAGATCAGAGTTGTATAGATACATAGGAGATCAGAAGGAGATCAGAGTTGTATAGATACATAGGAGATCACAAAGAGATCAGAGTTGTATAGATACATAGGAGATCACAAAGAGATCAGAGTCATATAGATACATAGGAGATCAGAGTTGTATAGATACATAGGAGAACACAAGGAGATCAGAGTCATATAGATTTATAGGAGATCAGAGTCTTATAGATACATAGGAGATCACAAGGAGATCAGAGTTGTATAGAAACATAGGAGATCAGAAGGAGATCAGAGTCACGATTCATAGGAGATCAGAGTCTTATAGATACATAGGAGATCACAAGGAGATCAGAGTTGTAAAGATACATAGGAGATCATAAGGAGATCAGAGTCTTATAGATACATAGGAGATCACAAGAAGATCAGATTTGTATATATACATAGGAGATCATAAGGAGATCAGAGTCTTATAGATACATAGGAGAACACAAGGAGATCAGAGTTGTATAGATACATAAGAGATCACAAGGAGATCAGAGTCATATAGATTCATAGGAGATCACAAGGAGATCAGAGTTGTATAGATACATAGGAGATCAGAGTCTTATAGATACATAGGAGATCACAAGGAGATCAGAGTCTTATAGATACATAGGAGATCACAAGGAGATCAGAGTTGTATAGATACATAAGAGATCACAAGGAGATCAGAGTCTTATAGATACATGGGAGATCACAAGGAGATCAGAGTCTTATAGATACATAGGAGATCACAAGGATATCAGAGTCTCATAGATACATAGGAGATCACAAGGAGATCAGAGTCTTATAGATACATAGGAGATCACAAGGAGATCAGAGTTGTATAGATACATAAGAGATCAGAAGGAGATCAGAGTCTTATAGATACATAGGAGATCACAAGGAGATCAGAGTTGTATAGATACATAAGAGATCACAAGGAGATCAGAGTTTATAGATACATAGGAGATCACAAGGAGATCAGAGTTGTATAGATACATAGGAGATCACAAGGAGATCAGAGTCTTACATATACATGGGAGATCAGAGTCTTATAGATACATAGGAGATTACAAGGAGATCAGAGTTGTATAGATACATAGGAGATCACAGGGAGATCAGAGTTGTATAGATACATAGGAGATCACAGGGAGATCAGAGTTGTATAGATACATAGGAGATCACAGGGAGATCAGAGTTGTATAGATACATAGGAGATCACAGGGAGATCAGAGTTGTATAGATACATAGGAGATCACAGGGAGATCAGAGTTGTATAGATACATAGGAGATCACAGGGAGATCAGAGTTGTATAGATACGTAGGAGAACACAAGGAGATCAGAGTCATATAGATTCATAGGACATCACAAGGAGATCAGAGTCTTACATATACATGGGAGATCACAAGGAGATCAGAGTCTTATAGATACATAGGAGATCACAAGGAGATCAGAGTCTTATAGATACATAGGAGATCACAAAGAGATCAGAGTTGTATAGAAACATAGGAGATCACAAGGAGATCAGAGTCACGATTCATAGGAGATCAGAGTCTTATAGATACATAGGAGATCACAAGGAGATCAGAGTTGTAAAGATACATAGGAGATCATAAGGAGATCAGAGTCTTATAGATACATAGGAGATCACAAGAAGATCAGATTTGTATATATACATAGGAGATCATAAGGAGATCAGAGTCTTATAGATACATAGGAGAACACAAGGAGATCAGAGTTGTATAGATACATAAGAGATCACAAGGAGATCAGAGTCATATAGATTCATAGGAGATCACAAGGAGATCAGAGTTGTATAGATACATAGGAGATCAGAGTCTTATAGATACATAGGAGATCACAAGGAGATCAGAGTCTTATAGATACAAAGGAGATCACAAGGAGATCAGAGTTGTATAGATACATAAGAGATCACAAGGAGATCAGAGTCTTATAGATACATGGGAGATCACAAGGAGATCAGAGTTGTATAGATACATAGGAGATCACAAGGAGATCAGAGTTGTATAGATACATAGGAGATCACAAGGAGATCAGAGTCTTATAGATACATAGGAGAACACAAGGAGATCAGAGTCTTATAGATACATAGGAGATCACAAGGATATCAGAGTCTCATAGATACATAGGAGATCACAAGGAGATCAGAGTCTTATAGATACATAGGAGATCAGAGTCTTATAGATACATAGGAGATCACAAGGAGATCAGAGTTGTATAGAAACATAGGAGATCACAAGGAGATCAGAGTCTTATAGATACATAGGAGATCACAAAGAGATCAGAGTTGTATAGATACATAGGAGATCACAAGGAGATCAGAGTCTTATAGATACATAGGAGATCACAAGGAGATCAGAGTTGTATAGATACATAGGAGATCACAAGGAGATCAGAGTCTTATAGATAAATAGGAGATCACAAGGAGATCAGAGTCATATAGATTCATAGGAGATCAGAGTCTTATAGATACATAGGAGATCACAAGGAGATCAGAGTCTTATAGATACATAGGAGATCACAAGGAGATCAGAGTCTTACATATACATGGGAGATCAGAGTCTTATAGATACATAGGAGATCACAAGGAGATCAGAGTTGTATAGATACATAAGAGATCACAAGGAGATCAGAGTCTTATAGATACATAGGAGATCACAAGGAGATCAGAGTCTTATAGATACATAGGAGATCACAAGGAGATCAGAGTCTTATAGATACATAGGAGATCACAAGGAGATCAGAGTTGTATAGATACATAAGAGATCACAAGGAGATCAGTCTTATAGATACATAGGAGATCACAAGGAGATCAGAGTCTTATAGATACATAGGAGATCAGAGTCTTATAGATACATAGGAGATCACAAGGAGATCAGAGTCTTATAGATACATAGGAGATCACAAGGAGATCAGAGTCATATAGATTCATAGGAGATCAGAGTTGTATAGATACATAGGAGATCACAAGGAGATCAGAGTCTTATAGATACATACGAGATCACAAGGAGATCAGAGTCTTACAGATACATAGGAGATCACAAGGAGATCAGAGTCATATAGATACATAAGAGATCACAAGGAGATCAGAGTCTTATAGATACATAGGAGATCAGAAGGAGATCAGAGTCTTATAGATACATAGGAGATCAGAAGGAGATCAGAGTCTTATAGATACATAGGAGATCACAAGGAGATCAGAGTCTTATAGATACATAGGAGATCAGAGTCTTACAGATACATAGGAGATCACAAGGAGATCAGAGTCTTATAGATACATAGGAGATCACAAAGAGATCAGAGTCTTATAGATACATAGGAGATCAGAAGGAGATCAGAGTCTTATAGATACATAGGAGATCACAAGGAGATCAGAGTCTTATAGATACATAGGAGATCACAAGGAGATCAGAGTCTTATAGATACATAGGAGATCAGAAGGAGATCAGAGTCTTATAGATACATAGGAGATCAGAAGGAGATCAGAGTCTTATAGATACATAGGAGATCACAAGGAGATCAGAGTCTTATAGATACATAGGAGATCACAAAGAGATCAGAGTCTTATAGATACATAGGAGATCAGAAGGAGATCAGAGTCTTATAGATACATAGGAGATCACAAGGAGATCAGAGTCTTATAGATACATAGGAGATCAGAGTCTTACAGATACATAGGAGATCAGAGTCTTACAGATACATAGGAGATCACAAGGAGATCAGAGTCTTATAGATACACAGGAGATCACAAAGAGATCAGAGTCATATAGATTCATAGGAGATCAGAGTTGTATAGATACATAGGAGATCACAAGGAGATCAGAGTTGTATAGATACATAGGAGATCACAAGGAGATCAGAGTCTTATAGATACATAAGAGATCACAAGGAGATCAGAGTCATATAGATTCATAGGAGATCACAAAGAGATCAGAGTCATATAGATTCATAGGAGATCACAAAGAGATCAGAGTCATATAGATTCAGAGGAGATCAGAGTCATATAGATACATAGGAGAACACAAGGAGATCAGAGTCCTATAGATACATAAGAGATCACAAGGAGATCAGAGTCTTATAGATACATAGGAGATCACAAGGAGATCAGAGTCTTATAGATACATAGGAGATCACAAGGAGATCAGAGTCTTATAGATTCATAGGAGATCACAAGGAGATCAGAGTCATATAGATTCATAGGAGATCACAATGAGATCAGAGTCTTATAGATACATGGGAGGCAAAAGGTGGAGATGCAGGAAAAGTAGAGTAGAGTAATGTATAAGGTAAGAACTCCACCACCCGCAATCTAATAATCCCAAATATCTAATTAATCCAAAATTCATTTTATCATTTCATCTTCTCAATTATCCTGTCATCTCATCCTATATTCCTCATTGTCCCATTGCCCCACATACCCCATTTACTCCACCACTATATTCATCATGTCATTGTCCCATTGCTCCACATACCCCATTCACTCCACCACTATATTCATCATGTCATTGTCCCATTGCTCCACATACCCCATTCACTCCACCACTATATTCATCATGTCATTGTCCCATTGCCCCACATATCCCATTCACTCCACCACTATATTCATCATGTCATTGTCCCATTGCCCCACATACCCCATTCACTCCACCACTATATTCATCATGTCATTGTCCCATTGCTCCACATATCCCATTCACTCCACCACTATATTCATCATGTCATTGTCCCATTGCCCCACATATCCCATTCACTCCACCACTATATTCATCATGTCATTGTCTCATTGCCCCACATATCCCATTCACTCCACCACTATATTCATTCATGGTTTTCGGGATGGGATTACCTATGTTTATTCCTGGTGGACGGTGAATCCTCTTTCTCTTTGGACCCGTCCTCATGTTGACCCGCAGCCTCCTTGTCTGATCTACAGAAAAGGCTGAAGCAGCAGGGTGGACTCTGTGAGTTTCGGATCTTCACCCTACTGACAACACTCATGGGACTGGTAAGGACGCTGGCCTCCAGTAGGTGCCCATCTACGAGTAGTGCATAGACTGCCCCCTGGGAGGCACAGTATTCTGCCCCCAGCACCCGCGCCCCTCCATGCAGAGTAGTTATCAGCTCTCCGGTGGCGGAAGATATGAGCCGTACAGTACCATCTGCACAGATGCACAGGACTCTGGAGGGGGAAAGATCCTCACAGACGGTCATTGCGGTCACAGCAGTTCCCAGTTGGGAGTGCAGCTGGTACCAGTGCTGGGCCTGCCAGACCAGCATCTCATGGTGGCTATATGAAACAATACAGTCCTCACTGTTGTGGAAAGTATTCAGGCCCAACAAGGACCCAGACACCCGATGCTCCTCCATTTGCTCCTGTGTGTTGAGGTCCCATGTCCTCAGAGAAGCGTCCTCTGACCCAGAGACAAGGACTGTCCCCGAAGAGGTGAGTGACAGAGCGGTGATAGGACCTGGGCAGTAAGGAGCAGAGGATAAGCACTGAAAGAGCTTTATTGATCATTTGGTCATCATTACAAATCATACAACAAATTACAATTGCACAAAGAATGACAGTACAATATACAGCACAGGTTCCCTAAAGCTATACACTATACCACATGCTACACTAACACTTCACTCCATCCCTCAGAATGCAAGTAGAAGGCACGTTGTAGAGCACTGTAATCCTAACCCGAGCACTGTAATGTACCCAGAGCCTATAGTCCTACATCAGTCATTGTAATTGCACCTTGTAACCCCACCCAGAGCACTGAAACCACACCCTGTGAACTGTAACTTGACCTTGCACACTGTAACTCCATCCCAGGCACTGTAATCCCAACCTAAGCACTGTAACTCCACCCTATACACTAAAGGTTGTCACTAAAGGCCCTACGACTTACCTGTGTGACCCACAAACACGGCCACAAGCTGTGTCTCATTGTCCCACACCTTGATGCTACCATCCCTTGATCCAGATATGAGGAGGTGAAGCTGCTCAGAGTACAGGAGGCTGCTGATCACCCTGTGGACACACAATGTCATAACTCATTATGTCAGTGGCGGAAAGGGGGGTAATGGCTGTTCATTGAGGGATGAATCCTATATGTGACACCGAGGAGTGAATCCTATAAATATAAGATAAAGGTCTGGTCAGGGATCATATATACAATAAAGATCTGATCAGGAGGTTATATATAAGATAAAGGTCTGATCAGGGGGTTATATATAAGAAAAGGTCTGATCAGGGGGTTATATATAATATAAAGGTCTGATCAGGGGGTTACATATAAGATATAGGTCTGATCAGGGGGTTATATACAAGATATAGGTCTGATTAGGGGGTTACATATAATATAAAGGTCTGATCAGGGGGTTATATATAATATAAAGGTCTGATCAGGGGGTTATATATAAGAAAAGGTCTGATCAGGGGGTTATATACAAGATATAGGTCTGATCAGGGGGTTACATATAAGATAAAGGTCTGATAAGGGGGTTATATATAATATAAAGGTCTGATCAGGGGGTTATATATAAGAAAAGGTCTGATCAGGGGGTTATATACAAGATATAGGTCTGATCAGGGGGTTATATATAATATAAAGGTCTGATCAGGGGGTTATATATAAGAAAAGGTCTGATCAGGGGGTTATATACAAGATATAGGTCTGATCAGGGGGTTACATATAAGATAAAGGTCTGATAAGGGGGTTATATATAATATAAAGGTCTGATCAGGGGGTTACATATAAGATAAAGGTCTGATCAGGGGGTTATATACAAGATATAGGTCTGATCAGGGGGTTATATATAATATAAAGGTCTGATCAGGGGATTATATATAAGAAAAGGTCTGATCAGGGGGTTACATATAAGATAAAGGTCTGATCAGGGGGTTATATATAATATAAAGGTCTGATCAGGGGGTTACATATAAGATAAAGGTCTGATCAGGGGGTTACATATAAGATAAAGGTCTGATCAGGGGGTTATATACAAGATATAGGTCTGATCAGGGGGTTATATACAAGATATAGGTCTGATCAGGGGGTTATATATAAGAAAAGGTCTGATCAGGGGGTTACATATAAGATAAAGGTCTGATCAGGGGTTAAATATAAGAGAAATATTACCTATTACTGCTCCAGTACTCGACCGCCCCTGGTAAATAATATATAATCTAAACCATTTAAAGAACTGTTCCTAAATATATTATATGGTATACTCATTTTTCTTCTTTATAAAAATTATTATATAGAGATGATCCCATGTATAATACTGTGATAATAGGGTCCATGATACATGTGCAGAGGTACAAAGCACCAATTAAAGCGGAACTTTTAATATATTATATGGTAACGCGAATAATTGTATTGACTTTGTACTATTTACATATTTTTCTTATTCTTCTTATTATAGAAGATTATATAGAAATCATATGATTTGATTGAATTGACCATATAATATAATTCTATAATTCTTTTAGTGGTTTATGGGAGTTTATCTTTAGGATCGGGTACAGTATGACATGGTGCTGGATTATGTCTGCAGTCTCCAATATTATATTAGTAGCAATAAGCTGTCTCCAATATTATATGCCTTGTTATCATTACATTGTCCTCAGTAGAAGATCCTCCTGTAGTTGGCGACTCTGGCCGGACATTGTCCTCAGTAGTAGATCCATCTGTAGTTGGTGACTCTGGCCGGACATTGTCTTCAGTAGAAGATCCTCCTGTAGTTGGCGACTCTGGCCGGACATTGTCCTCAGTAGTAGATCCTCCTGTAGTTGGTGACTCTGGCCGGACATTGTCCTCAGTAGAAGATCCTCCTGTAGTTGGTGACTCTGGCCGGACATTGTCCTCAGTAGAAGATCCTCCTGTAGTTGGTGACTCTGGCCGGACATTGTCCTCAGTAGAAGATCCTCCTGTAGTTGGCGACTCTGGCCGGACATTGTCCTCAGTAGTAGATCCTCCTGTAGTTGGTGACTCTGGCCGGACATTGTCCTCAGTAGAAGATCCTCCTGTAGTTGGTGACTCTGGCTGGACATTGTCCTCAGTAGAAGATCCTCCTGTAGTTGGTGACTCTGGCCGGACATTGTCCTCAGTAGAAGATCCTCCTGTAGTTGGTGACTCTGGCCGGACATTGTCCTCAGTAGAAGATCCTCCTGTAGTTGGTGACTCTGGCCGGACATTGTCCTCAGTAGAAGATCCTCCTGTAGTTGGTGACTCTGGCTGGACATTGTCCTCAGTAGAAGATCCTCCTGTAGTTGGTGACTCTGGCCGGACATTGTCTTCAGTAGAAGATCCTCCTGTAGTTGGCGACTCTGGCCGGACATTTTTGTCAGTAAAAAAAAAATGTTTTCGTTGGATATAGTGTTTCTGGATTTTGCTAAAGTGTTTGATACTGTCCCTCACAGACGTCTGACAGGTAAGTTAAGGTCCTTGGGCTTGGAAACTTTAGTTTGTAACTGGATTGAACACTGGCTCATGGATCGTACCCAGAGAGTGGTGGTCAATGATTCGTACTCTGATTGGTCCCCGGTTATTAGTGGTGACCCCAAGGTTCAGTACTGGGCCCGCTGCTGTTTAATTTATTTATCAATGATATAGAGGATGGTATTAACAGCTCTGTATATAGAGGGGGGCTGTGTATATATAGGGGGCTGTGTATATAGAGTGGGGCTGTGTATATAGAGTGGGGCTGTGTATATAGAGGGGGGCTGTGTATATATAGGGGGGGGCTGTGTATATATAGGGGGCTGTGTATATAGAGGATGGTATTAACAGCTCTGTTTCTATCTTTGCAGATGACACCAAGCTTTGTAGCACGGTACAGTCTATAGAGGATGTGTATATAGAGGGGGGGGCTGTGTATATAGAGGGGGGGGTACAGTCTATAGAGGATGTGCATAAGTTACAAGATGACTTGGATAGACTAAGTGTCTGGGCATCCACTTGGCAAATGAGGTTCAATGTGGATAAATGTAAAGTTATGCATCTGGGTACTAATAACCTGCAGCGTCGTATGTCTTAGGGGGGATTAAACTGTCAGAGTCACTGGTAGAGAAGGATCTGGGGGACTTGTAGATCACAGACTACAGAATAGCACAATGTCAGGCTGCTGCTTCCAAAGCCGGCAGGATATTGTCATGTATAAAAAGAGGCCTGGACTCCAGGGACAGGGACATAATACTCCCCCTTTATAAAGCATTGGTACAGTCTATAGTGTATAATACTCCCCCTTTATAAATCATTGGTACAGTCTATAGTGTATAATACTCCCCCTTTATAAAGCATTGGTACAGTCTATAGTGTATAATACTCCCCCTTTATAAAGCATTGGTACCGTCTATAGTGTATAATACTCCCCCTTTATAAAGCATTGGTACGGCCTCACCTGGAATATGCTGGTCAGTTTTGGTCGCCTGTTCATAAAAGGGACACTGCGGAGCTGGAAAGGGTGCAGAGACGCGCGACTAAACTAATATGCGGCATGGAACATCTTAGCTATGAGGAGCGATTAAAGGAGTTACAATTGTTTAGTCTTGAGAAGAGACGTATAAGGGGGGATATGATAAACGTATATAAGTATATAAATGGCCCATACAAAAAATATGGAGAATAACTGTTCCAGGTTAAACCCCCCCAAAGGACGAGGGGGCACTCCCTCCGTCTGGAGAAGAAAAGGTTTAGTCTAAAGGGGCGACACGCCTTCTTTACTGTGAGGACTGTGAATTTATGGAACGGTCTACCTCAGGAACTGGTCACAGCAGTAACAATTAACAGCTTTAAAACAGGGTTAGATACATTCCTGGAACAAAATAACATTAATGCTTATGCAGAATTATAAAACTACATCCCTTTCCCTTATCCCCTTACATCCTTCACTTCAATTCCCTGGTTGGACTTGATGGACGTCTGTCATTTTTCAACCATACTAACTATGTAACTATATAACTATGTAACTATGTAACTATATAACTATATAACTATGTAACTATGTAACTATGTTGTCCCATTTTTATTATTTGCCTAAATTACACAAAAATCCTATTTATAGGCCGACCAGGGGCTGTGCCATGGGGACTCGTTTTGCCCCAAGTTATGCAAATTTGTTCATGGGGAGATTCGAGTCCCTGGTCATTGCACAGCTCCCGGCTTTTAATAGCTATGTATGTTTTTTTCGTCGCTTTATAGACGACTTGTATTTTGTGTGGAGCGGCACTAAGGCACAGCCAGAGGCCTTTGTCCACGAGTTAAATCAAAATCTATGGGGCATTAACCCCTTAAGGATCCAGCCAATTTTCACTGTAGGACCCGGCCATTTTTTGCACATCTGACCACTGTCACTTTAAGCATTAATAACTCTGGAATGCTTTTACCTTTCATTCTGATTCCGAGATTGTTTTTTCGTGACATATTCTACTTTATGTTAGTGGTAAAATTTTGTCGATACTTGCATCGTTTCTTGGTGAAACATTCCAAAATTTCATGAAAAAATTGAAAATGTTGCATTTTTTTTAACTTTGAAGCTCTCTGCTTATAAGGAAAATGAATATTCCAAATAAATTATATATTGATTCACATATACAACATGTCTACTTTATGATTGCATCATAACGTTGACATGTTTTTACTTTTGGAAGAGATCAGAGGGCTTCAAAGTTCAGCAGAAATTTTCCAATTTTTCACAAAATTTTCAAAATCAAAATTTTTCAGGGACCAGTTCTGTTTTGAAGTGGATTTGAAGGGCTTTCATATCAGAAATGCCCCACAAATGACCCCATTATAAAAACTGCACCCACGAAAGTATTCAAAATGACATTCAAAAGGTTTGTTAACCATTTAGGTGTTTCACAGGAATAGCAGCAAATTGAAGGAGAAAATTAAAAATCTTCATTTTTTACACTGGCATGTTCTTGTAGACCCAGTTTTTGAATTTTTACAAGGGGTAAAAGGAGAGAAATCTTCCTAAAATGTGTAACCCAATTTCTCTCGAGTAAGGAAATACCTCATATGTGTATGTCAAGTGTACGGCAGGCGCAGTAGAGGGCTCAGAAGGGAAGGAGCGACAAAGGGATTTTGGAGAGTGAGTTTTTCTGAAATGGTTTTTGTGGGGCATGTCGCATTTAGGAAGCCCCTATGGTGCCAGAACAGCAAAAAAAAAAAAAACACATGGCATACTATTTTGGAAACTACACCCCTCAAGGCACATAACAAGGGGTCCAGTGAGCCTTAACACCCCACAGGTGCTTCACGACTTTTTGTTAAAGTTGGATGTGTAAATGATTTATTAATTTTTTTTCCACTAAAATGCTAGTTTTCCCCAAAATTTTAAATTTTTACAAGGGATAATAGTACAAAATGCCCCCCAAAATTTGTAACCCCATCTCTTCTGAGTATGGAAATACCCCAAGTATGGATGTCAAGTGCTCTGCTGGCGCACTACAATGCTCAGAAGAGAAGGAGTCACATTTGGCTTTTGAAAGGCGAATTTTACTGAAATGGTTTTTTGAGGGCATGTCGCATTTAGGAAGCCCCTATGGTGCCAGAACAGCAAAAAAAAAAAAAAACACATGGAATACTATTTTAGAAACTACACCCCTCAAGTAACACAACAAGGGGTACAGTGAGCCTTAAAATCTCATAGGTGTTTGACAACTTTTTGCTAAAGTCGGATGTGTAAATGAAAAAAAAAATTTTTTCACAAAAATGCTGGTTTTCCCCCACATTTTATATTCTTACAAGGAGTAATAGGAGAAAATGACCCCCAAAATTTGTAACCCCAATTCTTCTGAGTATGGAAATACCCAATGTGTGGATGTGAAGTGCTCTGCTGGCGCACTACAATGCTCAGAAGAGAAGGAGCGCCATTGAGCTTTTGAAGACAGAATTTGGTTGGAATAGAAGTCGGGGGCCATGTGCGTTTACAAAGCCCCCCCCCCCCCGTGGTGCCAGAACAGTGGACCCCCCCACGTGACCCCATTTTGGAAACTACAGCCCTCACAGAATTTAATAAGGGGTGCAGTGAGTATTTACACCCCACTGGCGTTTGACAGATCTTTGGAACAGTGGGCTGTGCAAATGAAAATACATTTTTCATTTTTACGGACCACTGTTCCAAAAATCTGTCAAACACCTGTGGGGTGTAAATACTCACTGCACCCCTTATTACATTACATGAGGGGTGTAGTTTCCAAAATGGGGTCATATGTGGGGGGGGGGGGGTCCATAGTTCTGGCTCTATGGGGGCTTTGTAAACACACGTAGCCTTCAATTCCGGACAAATTTTATCTTCAAAATCCCAATGTGCTCCTTCTCTTCTGAGCATTGTAGTTCGCCAGCAGAGCACTTTATATCCACATATGGGCATTTTCTTACTCAGAAAAAATGGGGTTACAAATTTTTGGGGGCTTTTTTTCCTATTTTTCCTTGTGAAAATGAAAAATTTTGGGTAACACCAGCATTTTTGTGAAAATTTTTTTTTTTTTTCATTTTTCCATCCAACTTTAATGAAAATTTGTCAAACACCTGTTGGGTGTTAAGGCTCACTATACCCCTTGTTACTTTCCGTGAGGGGTGTAGTTTCCAAAATGGGGTCACGTGTGGGCATTTAATTTTTTGCGTTTATGTCAGAACTGCTGTAAAATCAGCCACCCCTGTGCAAATCACCAATTTAGGCCTCAAATGTACATAGTGTGCTCTCACTCCTGAGCCTTGCTGTGCGCCCGCAGAGCATTTTACGCTTACATATGGGGTATTTCCGTACTCAGGAGAAATGGCGTTACAAATTTTGGGGGTCTTTTTTCCTTTTAACACTTGTGAAAATAAAAAGTAAAGGACAACACCAGCATGTTAGTGTAAAATTTTAAATTTTTTTACACTGACAGGCTGGTGTAGCCCCCAACTTTTCCTTTTCATAAGGGGTAAAAGAAGAAAAAGCCCCCAAAATTTGTAACACAATTTCTCCCAAGTACAGAGATACCCCATATGTGGCCCTAAACTGTTTCCTTGAAAAACAACAGGGCTCTGAAGTGAGAGAGCGCCATACGCATTTGAGGACTAAATTAGGGATTGCATAGGGGTGGACATAGGGGTATTCTACGCCAGTGATTCCCAAACAGGGTGTAGCTGTTGCTAAACTCCCAGCATGCCTGGACAGTCAGTGGCTGTCCAGAAATGCTGGGAGTTGTTGTTTTGCAACAGCTGGAGGCTCCGTTTCGGAAACACTGCTGTACAATACGTTTTTCAATTTAATTGGGGGGGACAGTGTAAGGGGGTGTATATGTAGTGTTTTACCCTTTATTTTGTGTTAGTGTAGTGTAGTGTTTTTAGGGTACATTCACACGGGCGCAGGTTTACAGTGAGATTCCCGCTAGAAATTTGCGATGCGGCGAAAAATTTGCCGCAGCTCATACTTGAAGCAGGAAACTTACTGTAAACCTGTCCGTGTGAATGTACCCTGTACGTACACATAGGGGGGCAAACCTCCAGCTGTTTCAAAATTAAAACTCCCACCATGTACTGACAATATAACTTTTATTCTTATTCCTTAAAAAATATGTCTGTGACAATGTGAAACTTATATATTGTTAAAACTGTCAGGTGATACAGAGTGTCTTCTAATATGAGCCCACTAGGTGGTGCTGCAGCACTGGTGTAGGAGTTATCCTATTTCTCACTGTGCATGGTCAGTATCTCCACTCTACCATTGCACAGTAACTCCGCACTCTTGACACATACTGTATTCCTGTCTAAAATCTTAATAAATTGCTCTAACGTTTCGTTAGAAAACTAACTTCTTCAGAGAGCTGCCTAATATGGCGTTCAGCGTGCGGCACTGCCTTTTATAACCCTGTATCGGCGCATCATTTCCGATGCGCCAGTGAAGGGTTGGGATCCAATCAGGACGTGGTTGGCATTCCGTGTGTTCCGGCCGCCATTCTCGCGCATGCCCCGTCATACCGTGGTTCCGGGCATCTACTTTTCACTATTGCGCATGCGCTTCCTCTCGCGCGTGCGCAGTACTTTCTGTTCTCGGTGGAACGCGAGCTCCGTCTCGTGACACGCAAGCCCCATCTATAGTCTGTAGGCGCATGC
This sequence comes from Hyla sarda, assembly GCF_029499605.1. NCBI lineage: Eukaryota > Metazoa > Chordata > Amphibia > Anura > Hylidae > Hyla > Hyla sarda. The sequence continues at coordinate 244,757 of NW_026610400.1, forward strand.
GTCCCTAGTTGATCCCTTCTATCAGTAAATATATTACATCCTTCTTAGTTTTTGCCTTCTATGACTGTTCCTTGTGTTCTTATTCTCTCTATAGGTACTAGGTGGTCTGAGTTTTTTAGAGTCTTTTTTTCTTTTTTCTTTTCTTCTAATTATAGGGTTATTGTATACCATTTGGCCATTCTCCTGGATATTATTACAGTGATTTTATAGATTTTCTAGATTTATTATATCTCATTTAGTCATTTGTTACAATCATTTTATAAATTTATTGTGTCTCATCTGGTCACTCTTTTAGATGTTGTTAGGTTCATTTTCATTTTTATAAGTTTATTATATTATATCTCATATGGCCATTCTCTTAACTAATGTTATATAAATTTTTATCTTATTGATCTATATTGTACTTTATTAAATAACATTATTTATATCCTATTGATTAACAGACCAAGATGTAAATTTCTCCCAGTCGACACTCCCTATCCATGGGTCCGCAGCCTCTCCTCAGGTAATCATTATATTGTTATTTGTTTTCATATTTTAAGTTTGATTTTTCTTCAAGCTCCCCAGTATCGTTTTTTTATGTTATTGATTTTTTCTCCAGATTTCCCAGTGTCTGGGTATCTGGATTCTCCTGCATCCCTCACATCTCTACAGTTAGGATATGTCGTCCCCCCCTATATATCAATTCATGGTCATGACCTGTTTTTTCTCATTATAATACTCTCAGACCATACTAGTATACATTCATCTCCAGATGTTATCCTCTTCTTCTTCCAGTCATATCGGCTATAATAAAACGGTAGTTGCCAGCATGTAGAAAAGTATTCACAGAGTAATCTCTATATTATTTCTCACGGTGTTTATATGTATACACAGGCGCCTTCCTTTTTATTCAAGGAAGGGTGTGAAGGAAAAACCTTCATTCAATCCTCCAGGATTTTTACTGTTGAGGCGATAAATCCATTTTGCCTCCTCTTTGAGCAATATTTGATTTATATCTCCTTTTCTTGGGCCAATCTCATATTTCTCTAGGCCCCAGAATTTAATCTCATCCAGCCTATTGCCATGTTTTGTTTTCATGTGCCTCGCTATAGGGGTGTCTGTCCCTGTTCTAATTGTACTAATGTGCTTGCTGATGCGTTTTCTCAGCTCCTGTATAGTTTTTCCCACATATAGTTTGGGGCATGTGCACCTTGCTACATAGATCACGTTCCGGCTACTACAATTTATAAACTTCCTGATATCATATTTCCTTCCATCTTGTGGATTGATAAAGTTTTCACCATAAACTTGCAAGAGGCGCAATAGTGAAAAGTAGATGCCCGGGACCACGGTATGACGGGGAATGCGCGAGAATGGCGGCCGGAACACACGGAATGCCAACCACGTCCTGATTGGATCCCAACCCTTCACTGGCGCATCGGAAATGATGCGCCGATACAGGGTTATAAAAGGCAGTGCCGCACGCTGAACGCCATATTAGGCAGCTCTCTGAAGAAGTTAGTTTTCTAACGAAACGTTAGAGCACTTTATTAAGATTTTAGACAGGAATACAGTATGTGTCAAGAGTGCGGAGTTACTGTGCAATGGTAGAGTGGAGATACTGACCATGCACAGTGAGAAATAGGACAACTCCTACACCAGTGCTGCAGCACCACCTAGTGGGCTCATATTAGAAGACACTCTGTATCACCTGACAGTTTTAACCATATGTAAGTTTCACATTGTCACAGACATATTTTTTAAGGAATAAGAATAAAAGTTATATTTTAATTGGGTTACAGGTAGGGTATTGTTCCCCGGAAGGGAGGGTTTCCTCCCAGAAGGGGATTGGAGAATTTATAATTAAACCCATAACCCAATGGGACCTTTTGTGTTGCCTCTAAACTGTAGACCTCCAGCTGTTGCAAAACTGCAAATCCCAGCATGCCCAGCATGCCCGCGCCGATCACCGCCACCGATCCCGTCCCGCAGCTTCCACCGACGGGTAAGTGGATCTTCGGCATTCGGTCCCCTTCGGTTCCCCGTTCTTCCCCGCCTATTGTGGGTGGGCAGAACGGGGAAAACGAAAGTAAACCCCCCCGCCCCCGATCTGCTATTGGTGGTCGCTTCTAGACCACCAATAGCAGAGATAGGATGGGGGGCACCTCTGCCACCTCACTTCCTATCGCTACAGGGGGATCGTGGGTGTCTTAGACAACCGCGATCCCCCTTATATTCCAGGTCACCAAAGTGAATTCACTTGCGATTTGCGCCGATCGCTGACATGGGTGGGTCTGTTGACCCCCCTGGGTATTTGCACGGGGTTCCTGCTGATCGATATCAGCAGTCACCCCAGTCCGGTCCCCGCCCGGCGGGGACCAAAATTCCCACGGGCGTACAGGTATGCCCTGGGTCCTTAAGACCCAGGTACAAAAGGCATATCCATACGCCCTAGGTCCTGTATAGCGAGAGCTAATACACTTTATTGGATTATCTTCTTATTTGGGAAAACAAGCATTTTAGGTAAAAAAAAAATTTTTTTTTTACATATGCAAAAGTCGTGAAACACCTGTGGGGTATAAAGGTTCACTTCACCCCATGTTACGTTCCCCGAGGGGTCTAGTTTCCAAAATGGTATGCCATGTGTTTTTTTTTTTTTTTTGCTGTCCTGGCACCATAGGGGCTTCCTAAATGCGGCATGCCCCCAGAGCAAAATTTGCTTCCAAAAAGCCAAATGTGACTACTCCTCTTCTGAGACCTGTAGTGCGCCAGCAGAGCACTTTTCACCCCCATATGGGGTGTTTTCTGAATCGGGAGAAATTGGGCTTCAAATTTTGGGGGGGTATTTTCTGCTATTACCCTTTTTAAAAATGTAAAATTTTTGGGAAAACAAGCATTTTAGGTAATTTTTTATTTTTTTTTTTACATTTCCAAAAGTCATGAAACACCTGTGGGGTATTAAGGTTCACTTTATCCCATGTTACATTCCCCGAGGGGTCTAGTTTCCAAAATGGTATGCCATGTGTTTTTTTTTTATGCTGTTTTGACACCCTAGGGGCTTCCTAAAGGTGACATGCCCCCCAAAAACCATTTCAGAAAAATGTTCTCTCCAAAATTCTCTTGTCGCTCCTTCCCTTCTGAGCCCTCTACTGCGCCCGCCGAACACTTTACATAGACATATGAGGTATGTCCTTACTCGAGAGAAATTGGGCTACAAATAAAAATAAAAATTTTCTCCTTTTACCACTTGCAAAAATTCCAAAATTGGGTCTACAAGAACATGCGAGTGTAAAAAATGAAGATTTTGAATTTTCTCCTTCACTTTGCTGCTATTCCTGTGAAACACCTAAAGGGTTAAAACACTGACTGAATTTTGAATACTTTGGGGGGTGTAGTTTTTATAATGGGGTCATTTATGGGGTATTTCTAATATGAAGACCCTTCAAATCCACTTCAAAACTGAACTGGTCCCTGAAAAATATCGAGTTTGAAAATTTTGTGAAAAACTGGAAAGTTGCTGCTGAACTTTGAAGCCTCTGGTGTCTCCAAAAGTAAAAACTCATAAATTTTATGATGCAAACATAAAGTAGACATATTGTATATGTGAACCAAATAAAAAAAATATTTGGAATATCCATTTTCCTTACAAGCAGAGAGCTTCAAAGTTAGAAAAATGCAAAATTTTCATTTTTTTCATCAAATTTGGGGATTTTTCACCAAGAAAGGATGCAAGTTACCATAACATTTTACCACTATGTTAAAGTAGAATATGTCACGAAAAAACATTCTTGGAATCAGAATGATAACTAAAAGCATTCCAGAGTTATTAATGTTTAAAGTGACAGTGGTCAGAATTGCAAAAAACGGCCGAGTCCTTAAGGTGAAAAAGGGCTAAGTCCTTAAGGGGTTAAATCTAACTTCATTACTAATTATAATTGTGAAGCAACAAGTATTAAAAAATACTAATAGGGGGGCCTGGCTTGCCGAGGTCAAGATGAGCCGCATGTTCTGAGGCTCCTGCCTGGGTCCTGCTGAAAACGGCTGATTTCACCTGCTATGGGAGGCAAATCTAGGGGGAAACACCGTAAGAAGTCTGCCCAGCACCTCAGCTCCCTGCCGAACCCGATCTCGGACAATTTCCAACCCCGCAACCCGTCTGCACCTTCCGTGCTCCCGAGACTGCGGCCTACCTCTTCTGCACAGCCAGCCTCTTCAGCCATGATGAGCGTGCCTGGGAACGCGCTCCCCGGACCGTGTGACTCCTCCCGACTCCCGACACCTGCAGCGCCAAATGAGACGGCGAGATCCGCTCACCCTCAGCAGTCGGCAACCTCGCCTGGAACGGTGAGTCTGCTACAGCCTCTACCCTGTGCACGGAGTGAGACGCGCACAAGTCCTGCAGGGCCTCATGACCGTCAACATCCTCCTGGCTCCCTGCACTACCCGGACGCGGCCCTCTCACACGCTGCCACCACTGCTGCCTGTAATGGAGACCCACATGCTGGACAGGTCTCCACATCACCTCTCGCTGCTGCACCTGACTGTGCCATGACAAAGGGGGCTCCTACTTCCGACCGGTCTCTGTCCCCCCGACCTCAAAACCCTCAGGGGGTACATATGCCAGGAACCTACCTGGGCCCTTATGAGGCCCCTGTGAACCCCTCACCGTGCCAGTCTGCAATCTGGCTCCTCAGCCCCCCTCCATTGTGATAACTCCCCAGTACACCTGAAAACATATGCTGCCACCTGTGGAGGTGTCTGGGACAGCACCCCACCTGCCACCTTACCTCTACCGGTGCCAGGCCCACCTGCCCTGGCCCACCTGCCCTGCCCTGGCTGATGACATGAACTCTGACACCTCGCACTCCAACGGGGGCTCTTCCACAGAGGGTGAGGCCCCAAAATTTTGGGGGGCCAGTCCCCCCGCCAAGCAGAAATTGTTTAAAACTCCACTCAAAAAGCCTCCTGGTGAACCCCGCTCCTCCAACTGTTCTTCATCTGATGACAACCTGGGTGATCCGCACAGGCCTCCTCGCCGCACTCTTCCACTGGATAGAACCCCCTCTGCCACAGCGCAGACCCCGGAGCATCCCCTGTGTGCTCCTGTGCTCCCCACACCTGAAATGGCGGTCAACACCCTTAAGAACCATCCGGAATTGCAAGCCCTCCTGGCACTTCTGCCGACCAAAGCGGATATGAATAACTTGGCTACTGACCTTAAATCGGCCTGGCGCCAGGACCTCAAACCGGTCAAGGCAGATGTGTCCCGCCTAACTGACAAAGTACACAAGCTTGAAGAAACCTCTGTCTCGGTGGAGATCCGAGAACTTCAGGAAACCAATAAACGACTTTCCATAATGCAAGCATCTGAAATGGAACACCTTGATTATATAGATAACAGGAACAGGAGGAACAATATCAGAATCAAAGGCCTGCCAGAGTCGGCTACCCCCCAGGAAATCCCGGGCACCTTGCAACATCTCTTTAATGAGATCCTCCAAAAGCCACAAGATTCTCCACTAGAACTTGACAGGGCCCACGGGGGCGCTCAAAGCTAAAGACCCTGACCCAAAGAAGCCTAGAGATGTTATTTGCAGGGTCCACCACTTTCTGATAAAGGACGATATCATGAGAAGAGCGAGATGTCTCCCTAATCTGACCTATAACAGGACTGCAATACATCTCTATCCTGACCTCTCCCTCCGCACCCTCAAGTTAAGAGTGGCCTTGAAGCCTCTTTTACAGCTCCTACAGAATGCTCAGATCACCTATCGCTGGGGCTTCCCGTTCTCGCTTACGGCACGCTATGGCTCCACTACTGCTGTCCTGAGGAGACCAGATGACATGAAGCGGTTCCTGTCCACCTTCAAGCTCCCACCGATCCCCCTGCCAGAATGGGACAACCTGTTCCTCCCTATCCCCACATCCAGACTGAGAGTCCTGGGAGAGGGTCTGACCTCAGGAGAGCAACCCACGACCACCCCCCCTCAACCTCTCCCCCAGCGGATCAAACGGAAGACTTGATTGGACTTTATTACAGTTGGTGATTTATCTTTTTTGACTCCTGTAGTATTTCCCATGTTGTAGCTACTGATCTGGGCTTTCAGCCCCTCTGCTACAACACAGGAACGATTTACCATTACTACGGTTTGCGGTACCCTACGGTACTAGTGTTTACCTCCTATTCTTCATTCTTTATCTTTATTTGTTCTACATGCCTCCCGATGTTTACTTGCCTCTGAGTAGCCTTAGGGCTCTCTGTTGCACTTCTCATATAGCCGTCACCTCTATGGCTCCTCTAAGGAACCTTCCCTTCCTTGTCCAATCGACCCTAGTTATGAGTTTCCCACTACGCAATCAGTTGCTAGTGGCTTTCCCACCTCCCACACCTGCTGCGGCTCCTTTGGAGCTCGACTTCTACGACACCCTCTTTAGTCTGACGGTCGGACTGGTTCTGACCCTGTCCTTGGCCCTTAAGGCCTCTTCTTGTGGACCCTGTGGACCCATTCTCTTATGGTTACTTTTCTCACCCCTGCTCTTCTCTCACCCTATCTCATTTTCCTCCCCCCTCTCCTGCAGGATTGGCAAACCGCTCTCCCCTGACCTCTGAGGGGTCCGTGCAGACAACCAGTTGCACCGGAGGTAAGTGGACTCACTGCATAATACGCTCACATGGCAGCTGACATCAAACTGACCACCCTTAATGTCAAAGGGTTTAACACTCAAGAAAAACGTTCACAACTCCTATACTCACACCACAAACAACATGTCCATATCCTGGCCCTGCAGGAGACGCATTTTAAGGAAGGACACCTCGCCAGACTGAATAACCAATATTACCCGACCTGGCTTCACACTGTCAATATCGAGGCCAGGACAAAGGGGGTCTTCTTGGCCTTCCACAGGTCCCTTCCACTTACAATTACATCCTCTTCCCTTGACCCGGCCGCTAGATATGTACTGGCCAACTGCGAGATCTCAGGCCGTCCCATCACGATAGCAGCCCTGTATACGCCTAACAGGAACCAGGTCCCTTTCCTTCTGAGAGTGTTCGACAAGCTGGTGGACTTTGCGATCGGTCCCATACTGCTATGTGGCGACTTTAACCTCGGCCTCTTCCCGCAAATGTATACCTCCGCGGGCGCTGCATCCGTGTCCCATAGCAAACTCCGTGCTCTCAGAAAGAGGTTACACTCCTTGCAACTTAGTGACGTGTGGAGGACACTACACCCCCAAGACCGGGATTACACGTTTTACTCCCACCCCTTTAAAGTATACAGCTGAATCGACTACATCTTTTGTCCCCACCATCTTCTGCCCGATGTTCACGCTTCTACTATTGGAGTGAGGACGTTGTCTGATCATGCCCCAGTCACTTGCACCCTCCAACTTCCCTCTCTCCTCAAACCCCACTCCTAATGGAGGCTTAATGAATCCCTCCTTCTTGATACCCTCTGTCTCCAGGATGTCAGGCGTACTATTGAACTCTTCCAATCTGATCATGCTCATGACACCTCTTCCCCGGTGGTGAAATGGGAAGCGCTGAAATGTGTGCTACGTGGGGTCCTCGTGACCCATGGTACACGTCTTAAAAAGGAAAACTCAGCGCACCTATTGTCCCTCCTACAGCAGCTCCATACCCTAGAGACACTCCACAAACAATCTCAACAGGACACAGTTTATAGAGACATGTTAAGAGTCAGATCATAATTATTGACCCTACTGAATCATAAACACAAACACTACCAGCAGGTCATGGGCAAGAGGTTCTATGAATGGGGTAATAAGTCGGGACGTCTGTTGGCTAATGGTTTACGCAACAAGAAGTCGTCCCTATTTGTTCCCTCCATTAAGCGACCTGATGGCCAACTTGTCTCGCTCACGCCTGATATCCTTGAGAATTTCAGGGAACACTATGCCTCGCTATACAATCTGCCGGGGCCAGCCTCCCCGTCCTCTGCATCCTTGCCGACATCTTCACGTCACCAATATATCTCTGACACTGCACTCCCCCTCCTCCCTTTTGACGTGATTCAATCCCTAGAGTCTCCTTTCACTTCTGAGGAACCTGAGGAAGCAATCTCTTCCATGCCGGCTGGGAAAAGCCCCGCCCCTGACGGGTACACGGCCAAGTTCTTCAAGTCCCTCAGATCTGAATTGATGGTCCCACTACTCCTGACCTTTAACAATATCACTAATACGACCCCCCTTGCATATTCCTTCCTAACCGCCCATGTCACTGTAATCCCTAAGGAAGGTAAAGACCCCCTCCTCTGTCCCAGCTATAGGCCCATATCATTGATTAACACAGACGCAAAGATATTTTCTAAGCTGATATCTAATAGACTAGCCCTCCACATGCCTGCCCTTATACACCCCGATCAAGTGGGCTTTATCCAAGGCCGAGAAGCTAGAGACAATACCTTACGTACCTTCTCACTGATACATCTCGCCCAAACTCACAACCTCCCCCTATTTCTGTTATCGCTTGATGCAGAAAAGGCCTTCGATAGAGTTGACTGGGGCTTTCTGAGAGAGACCCTGAAACAGATTGGTCTGGGCCCTAACATGCTCGCTCGCATTATGACCTTGTATTCCAACCCACAGACATGCTTACGGATCAATGGCCGCCTCTCCAACCCCTTTAAGATTTGCAATGGGACGAGACAGGGGTGTCCCCTGTCCCCACTCCTCTTCGTTCTATGCATGGAACATCTGCTGTTAGCTATCCGTAATAATGTGGATATCAAGGGTATCCCTGTATCTGCTTCCGATTGCAAATGTGCAGCCTTTGCCGATGACTTGCTCCTCTACTTATCCTCTCCCATCACCTCCCTCCCCTCCCTACTACACGAGATTCACAACTACTCGCAACTTAGTAATTTTAAACTGAACACCTCTAAATGTGAGGCTATGAACATTACCCTGCCCCCCTCAGTAGTCCAACACCTACAGCAGTCTTACCCCTTTAAATGGACCCGTACCACCCTCAAGTACTTGGGTGTATTTGTCCCCACATGTCTCTCCAACACCTATAAGGTGAACTTTCTGCCCCTCCTTCACACGCTGAGGGCAGACCTGGCTAGATGGGAGCGCAGAGACTTTTCTTGGCTGGAGAGAATAAACATCTTCAAGATGAATGTCCTTCCAAGACTCCTTTACCTCTTCTCTTGTGTACCAACACATCTCCCACGTGCCTTCTTTAGAGAGATCGCTGCGCTCCAGTCTACCTTTGTCTGGACTCACAAACACCCCAGACTAGCCCGCCATGTCCTTATACGATCCAAATATGATGGAGGTCTAGCTCTTCCGGACTACCTCGCTTATTACCTAGCTGTCATCCTAACCAGAGTCCTAGACTGCTTTCACTTTCGTGATAGCAAGCAATGGATTGGACAGGAAGCAGACATGTCGGGCATAGATCCGCGCTCCCTGATGTGGCTCCTGCCCCCTCCTCTTGAGCTTTTGGGATCAAGTTCGTTCCCTCATCTCCCACATCACCTCTACTCACATACTACACATGCCTGAGACCCTGTTGCTCTCCGTACTACTCCTAAACCTACCCAGGGGCTCTACCAGGTTGATATCATTCCTCCTCCTAGCGGCCAGAGTGGCGATTCCTCGCCTATGGAAATCCCCCATCCCTCCCACGATATCGTCCTGGCTTCGGGAAGTGACACACCTGAACAGGATGGAAGAACTCATGGCAGACTCCCCTACCCGATTGGCCAAATACAATTCGATCTGGCTCCCCTGGACCACATTCCTTCACTCCCCAGATTACACCTTACTTCATCTTGCAGACTGATGTAGATTGAACCTATGACTATCCCATACCTCTCACGACGTTCTCTGGAGTGTATGTGCCTCCCTCGACTCCGATCCACTGGTTGTCTCGACGCGGATCCCTTGAAAGGTGAGCTCATCTTCTTTCTCTCCCTCTGCTCTCGCCATGCCCTACTCTGCAGCTACTTCCTGCCTATCCTACTCTCTTTCCCTCCTCTCTCTCCCACCACTCCTTCTCTTCTCCCCCTTGTCTCCCCCTGCTGACCCCCCGGTCTGCTTGACAGCTGTCCGTTACAATCTTGATGACAGCATTGTCCACGCTCCGATATGATTGCTCCAGTGACCCCCAGGCATTTATTTTTGCGTACTAGGAGCTATGTGCTCCCTCTTGTGAAAACTGGCGGGTGTTATGCTATGTTAATGCTATACGTTTTCCTACTTTTTTTTTGCATTAATTGTGATTGTTGACTGTAAAACAGACACTGTTGTTTGAATGGAAACTGGGGGGATTCTGTTTAATGTCCCAGACTTCTACTTCATTTTGTTCTTTGTGTTTTATCTGAAAACTAATAAACTTCTAATACATAAAAAAAATAAAAATACTAATAAGGAACTGGCCCATCATCATGAATGATCCCATTCTGAAGGACCTAGTCCCTGCCACTCCAAGTGTTACATTTAGACACTCCAAAAATCTACATAATCTAGTGGCTCCTGGTAGATTAAAAAATGTAACATGTGCCCCTAATGCATGTCTTGTATTCCATGTGGCAGGAGGAGCTGTCTGTGCTGTGAATTAATAAAGGAAGAAACACATGATTTTGGATCTCCCCACACGGGGAAGAGATTTAATATTAAGGGCAAAAATAATTGCGATAGAAAATATGCAATATACCTCCTTTCATGCAATTGCAAGCTCCAATACATCGGCCGCACGTATGATTAGGTATAGATGGAATATAAAGCACGTTTTTTTGCTCTACAGCCTATCGAGGCATTTCACTAACACACATCAAGGATCAATGGATTCTTTGTGTCTTAAAATTATAGAGAGTATCCCGAGTGATACACCGTATAGATACCAACAACTAATAAATAGAGAATCATTTTGGATCCATAAACTGGCATCACTAGTTCCACCAGGGTTGAATGAAGTGGTTGAAAGTACTCGGTAGTCTGTGGAGCATATATTTCTTCTTTTATTATTGTACTTCTAATTCTGGTCATGAAAGGAATTTTGTCTGTATCCATGCACCTGGATTGTGTCTGTCCCGATCAGTGCCACGAAAACTCCCGGTACCCTCGAAGTTCCATGATCTCCTAAGTTCTTGCGGGAAGGCTGCAGACGGGTCTTTGAATACATCTGATATTCACTACATGCTGTTCATTGTTGTGTATGTCGGTACACAACCGGAGCGGGTAAGCGGCCATCGTGCCCCCTCCGTATTGCTTTTAATTCAGCACGTGTGATCCTCCACAGGGAGCGCCTTTTGTTGTTTTCAGGTTAATTCTTTAGAGGCCTTTATAAAAAATTGAAGAATGATCTGATTGGTTGCCATGGGCAACTGCTCTACTTTTCCTCTGCACAGGTTTAAATAAATCTCCCCCTATTTGTTGTTGATTCGTACTAAGACTTGGGAGGAACTGATCTGATGAGATTTTGTTGGCATATAATAAATCTTCTCCCCCGAGAGCCCCTCATTACCTGGCATGTAGATGTCTCCTTACTCTTCTCAGGGTCCCGTCATGCAGGTCATACTCCCACACGTTGGTCCTACATGCAGCGTAACACATGTGCAGATGTGGAGCTGTGGAGTCTATGGTGAGGGCGGTCACCGTGTCCTCCTCTGTCATCCCCTCACTCAGGGACTGGTGTTGCACAAGGCTGCATCCGCTGTGACCAAAGCTCCAGGCGATGACTCCGCCACATCCGGCACTCAGGACAAGGTTCCTTCCAGGGTGGTAAACACATGAGGACACCCCCCGGGGCACAGGACTTCTGGACAGGAACAGAAATGACCCATCAAACAGCAGCAGCTCATGTTGGGTCCAGGCCACATAGTATTGGAGCGCAGCGGCATAGAGCAGACCAGACACCGGCCACACGAGCTGCTGGGAGCAACAAAACCGACCATCCTCATAATACAACCGCACAGTCCCAGCGCAGTCCACCGACACCAGGCTCCTCCGCTCAGGGATGTGCGCGGCGAAGAGAAGCGGCTCCGGGACAGTGACCCGCCGCAGTAACTGCACCCCATGGACCAGCACAGAGGCCTCCAGATCTGACCGCCTCATCTGTAAAAAGGAATAGGAGCAAGAAAAACCTCATCATCATCCATGACTCCAACAAGATAATCATCATCATCATCATCATCCATGACTCCAACAAGATAATCATCATCATCAATGACACCAACAAGATAATCCTCATCATCATCATCATCCATGACACCAACAAGATAACCATCATCATCATCCATGACACCAACAAGATAATCCTCATCATCATCATCCATGACACCAACAAGATAACCATGATCATCATCATCATCATCCATGACACCAACAAGATAACCATCATCATCATCCATGACACCAACAAGATAATCCTCATCATCATCATCCATGACACCAACAAGATAATCCTCCTCATCATCATCATCCATGACACCAACAAGATAACCCTCATCATCATTATCCATGACACCAACAAGATAACCATCATCATCATCATCCATGACACCAACAAGATAATCCTCATCATCATCATCCATGACACCAACAAGATAACCATCATCATCATCATCATCATCCATGACACCAACAAGATAATCCTCATCATCATCATCATCATCCATGACACCAACAAGATAATCCTCATCATCATCATCCATGACACCAACAAGATAACCATCATCATCATCATCCATGACACCAACAAGATAATCCTCATCATCATCATCCATGACACCAACAAGATAACCCTTATCATCATCATCCATGACACCAACAAGATAATCCTCATCATCATCATCCATGACACCAACAAGATAACCATCATCATCATCATCATCATCCATGACACCAACAAGATAATCCTCATCCTCATCATCATCATCCATGACACCAACAAGATAACCATCATCATCATCATCCATGACACCAACAAGATAATCCTCATCATCATCATCCATGACACCAACAAGATAACCCTCATCATCATACATGACACCAACAAGATAACCATCATCATCATCATCCATGACACAACAAGATAACCCTCATCATCATCCATGACATCAACAAGATAACCCTCATCATCATCATGCATGACACAACAAGATAATCCTCATCATCATCATCCATGACACCAACAAGATAACCCTCATCATCATCCATGACACCAACAAGATAACCATCATCATCATCATCATTCATGACACCAACAAGATAACACTCATCATCATCATCATCCATGACACCAACAAGATAACCCTCATCATCATCATCCATTACATCAACAAGATAACCCTCATCATCATCATCCATGACACCAACAAGATAACCCTCATCATCATCATCATCCATGACACCAACAAGATAACCCTCATCATCATCATCCATTACATCAACAAGATAACCCTCATCATCATCATCCATGACACTAACAAGATAACACTCATCATCATCATCATCCATGACACCAACAAGATAACCCTCATCATCATCATCCATCACACCAAGATAACCCTAATCATCATCATCATCCATGACACCAACAAGATAACACTCATCATCATCATCCATGACACCAACAAGATAACCCTCATCATCATCATCATCATCCATGACACCAACAAGATAACCCTCATCATCATCCATGACATCAACAAGATAACCCTCATCATCATCCATGACATCAACAAGATAACCCTCATCATCATCCATGAAACTAACAAGATAACCCTCATCATCATACATGACACCAACAAGATAATCCTCATGAGAGATGAGCGAACTTACAGTAAATTTGATTCGTCACAAACTTCTCGGCTCGGCAGTTGATGACTTTTCCTGCATAAATTAGTTCAGCTTTCAGGTGCTCCAGTGGGCTGGAAAAGGTGGATACATTCCTAGGAGACTCTTTCCTAGGACTGTATCCACCTTTTCCAGCCCACTGGAGCACCTGAAAGCTGAACTAATTTATGCAGGATAAGTCATCAACTGCCGAGCTGAGAAGTTTGTGACAAATCGAATTTACTGTAAATTCACTCATCTCCAATCCTCATCATCATCATCCATGACATCAACAAGATAACATTCATCATCATCCATGACACAAGATAACCCTCATCATCATCCATGACACCAACAAGATAACCATCATCATCATCATCCATGACACCAACAAGATAATCCTCATCATCATCATCCATGACACCAACAAGATAACCATCATCATCATCATCATCATCCATGACACCAACAAGATAATCCTCATCATCCATGACACCAACAAGATAATCCTCATCATCCATGACACCAACAAGATAATCCTCATCATCATCATCCATGACACCAACAAGATAACCATAACCATCATCATCATCATCATCATCATCCATGACACCAACAAGATAATACTTATCATCATCATCATCCATGACACCAACAAGATAATCCTCATCATCATTATCCATGACATCAACAAGATAACCCTCATCATCATACATGACACCAACAAGATAACCCTCATCATCATCATCATCATCCATGACACCAACAAGATAATCCTTATCATCATCATCATCCATGACATCAACAAGATAATCCTCATCATCATTATCCATGACACCAACAAGATAACCCTCATCATCATACATGACACCAACAAGATAACCCTCATCATCATCATCATCATCCATGACACCAACAAGATAATCCTTATCATCATCATCATCCATGACATCAACAAGATAACCCTCATCATCATCCATGACACAAACAAGATAACCCTCATCATCCATGACACCAAAAAGATAATCCTCATCATCATCATCATCCATGACACCAAAAAGATAATCCTCATCATCATCATCACCCATGACACCAACAAGATAATCCTTATCATCATCCATGACATCAACAAGATAACCCTCATCATCATCATCCATGACACCAACAAGATAATCCTCATCATCATCATCCATGACACCAACAAGATAACCATGATCATCATCATCATCATCCATGACACCAACAAGATAACCATCATCATCATCCATGACACCAACAAGATAATCCTCATCATCATCATCCATGACACCAACAAGATAATCCTCCTCATCATCATCATCCATGACACCAACAAGATAACCCTCATCATCATTATCCATGACACCAACAAGATAACCATCATCATCATCATCCATGACACCAACAAGATAATCCTCATCATCATCATCCATGACACCAACAAGATAACCATCATCATCATCATCATCATCCATGACACCAACAAGATAATCCTCATCATCATCATCATCATCCATGACACCAACAAGATAATCCTCATCATCATCATCCATGACACCAACAAGATAACCATCATCATCATCATCCATGACACCAACAAGATAATCCTCATCATCATCATCCATGACACCAACAAGATAACCCTCATCATCATACATGACACCAACAAGATAACCATCATCATCATCATCCATGACACCAACAAGATAATCCTCATCATCATCATCCATGACACCAACAAGATAACCATCATCATCATCATCATCATCCATGACACCAACAAGATAATCCTCATCCTCATCATCATCATCCATGACACCAACAAGATAACCATCATCATCATCATCCATGACACCAACAAGATAATCCTCATCATCATCATCCATGACACCAACAAGATAACCCTCATCATCATACATGACACCAACAAGATAACCATCATCATCATCATCCATGACACAACAAGATAACCCTCATCATCATCCATGACATCAACAAGATAACCCTCATCATCATCATGCATGACACAACAAGATAATCCTCATCATCATCATCCATGACACCAACAAGATAACCATCATCATCATCATCATTCATGACACCAACAAGATAACACTCATCATCATCATCATCCATGACACCAACAAGATAACCCTCATCATCATCATCCATTACATCAACAAGATAACCCTCATCATCATCATCCATGACACCAACAAGATAACCCTCATCATCATCATCATCCATGACACCAACAAGATAACCCTCATCATCATCATCCATTACATCAACAAGATAACCCTCATCATCATCATCCATGACACTAACAAGATAACACTCATCATCATCATCATCCATGACACCAACAAGATAACCCTCATCATCATCATCCATCACACCAAGATAACCCTAATCATCATCATCATCCATGACACCAACAAGATAACACTCATCATCATCATCCATGACACCAACAAGATAACCCTCATCATCATCATCATCATCCATGACACCAACAAGATAACCCTCATCATCATCCATGACATCAACAAGATAACCCTCATCATCATCCATGACATCAACAAGATAACCCTCATCATCATCCATGAAACTAACAAGATAACCCTCATCATCATACATGACACCAACAAGATAATCCTCATGAGAGATGAGCGAACTTACAGTAAATTTGATTCGTCACAAACTTCTCGGCTCGGCAGTTGATGACTTTTCCTGCATAAATTAGTTCAGCTTTCAGGTGCTCCAGTGGGCTGGAAAAGGTGGATACATTCCTAGGAGACTCTTTCCTATGAATGTATCCACCTTTTCCAGCCCACTGGAGCACCTGAAAGCTGAACTAATTTATGCAGGATAAGTCATCAACTGCCGAGCTGAGAAGTTTGTGACAAATCGAATTTACTGTAAATTCACTCATCTCCAATCCTCATCATCATCATCCATGACATCAACAAGATAACATTCATCATCATCCATGACACAAGATAACCCTCATCATCATCCATGACACCAACAAGATAACCATCATCATCATCATCCATGACACCAACAAGATAATCCTCATCATCATCATCCATGACACCAACAAGATAACCATCATCATCATCATCATCATCCATGACACCAACAAGATAATCCTCATCATCCATGACACCAACAAGATAATCCTCATCATCATCATCCATGACACCAACAAGATAACCATAACCATCATCATCATCATCATCATCATCCATGACACCAACAAGATAATACTTATCATCATCATCATCCATGACACCAACAAGATAATCCTCATCATCATTATCCATGACATCAACAAGATAACCCTCATCATCATACATGACACCAACAAGATAACCCTCATCATCATCATCATCATCCATGACACCAACAAGATAATCCTTATCATCATCATCATCCATGACATCAACAAGATAATCCTCATCATCATCATCATCCATGACATCAACAAGATAACCCTCATCATCATCCATGACACAAACAAGATAACCCTCATCATCCATGACACCAAAAAGATAATCCTCATCATCATCATCATCCATGACACCAAAAAGATAATCCTCATCATCATCATCACCCATGACACCAACAAGATAATCCTTATCATCATCCATGACATCAACAAGATAACCCTCATCATCATCATCCATGACACCAACAAGATAACCCTCATCATCATCATCCATGACATCAACAAGATAATCCTCATCATCATCCATGACATTAACAAGATAACCCTCATCATCATCATCCATGACACCAACAAGAAAACCCTCATCATCATCATCATCATCCATGACATCAACAAGATAATCCTCATCATCATCCATGACATCAACAAGATAACCTTCATCATCATCATCCATGACACAACAAGATAACACTCATCATCATCATCATCCATGACACCAACAAGATAATCCTCATCATCATCATCCATGACACCAACAAGATAACCCTCATCATCATACATGACACCAACAAGATAACCCTCATCATCATCATCATCATCCATGACACCAACAAGATAATCCTTATCATCATCATCATCCATGACATCAACAAGATAACCCTCATCATCATCATCCATGACATCAACAAGATAATCCTCATCATCATCCATGACATTAACAAGATAACCCTCATCATCATCATCCATGACACCAACAAGAAAACCCTCATCATCATAATCCATGACACTAACAAGATAACACTCATCATCATCATCATCCATGACATCAACAAGATAACCCTCATCATCATACATGACACCAACAAGAAAACCCTCATCATCATCATCATCATCCATGACATCAACAAGATAATCCTCATCATCATCCATGACATCAACAAGATAACCTTCATCATCATCATCCATGACACAACAAGATAACACTCATTATCATCATCATCCATGACACCAACAAGATAACCCTCATCATCATAATCCATGACACTAACAAGATAACACTCATCATCATCATCATCCATGACATCAACAAGATAACCCTCATCATCATACATGACACCAACAAGATAACCCTCATCATCATAATCCATGACACTAAGAAGATAAACCTCATCATCATCATCCATGACACCAACAAGATAACACTCATCAACATCATCCATGACACCAACAAGATAACCATCATCATCATCATCATCATTCATGACACCAACAAGATAACCCTAATCATCATCATCATCCATGACACCAACAAGATAATCCTCATCATCATCATCCATGACACCAACAAGATAACCATCATCATCATCATCATTCATGACACCAACAAGATAACCCTAATCATCATCATCATTCATGACACCAACAAGATAACCCTCATCATCATCATCATCCATGACAACAACAAGATAACCCTCATCATCATCCATGACACCAACAAGATAACCCTCATCATCATCCATGACACCAACAAGATAACACTCATCATCATCCATGACACCAACAAGATAACCCTCATCATCATCACCATCCATGACATCAACAAGATAACCCTCATCATCATCCATGACATCAACAAGATAACCCTCATCATCCTCATCATCCATGATACCAACAAGATAACCCTCATCATCATCCATGACATCAACAAGATAACCCTCATCATCATCATCATCCATGAAACTAACAAGATAACCCTAATCCTCATCATCATCCATGACACCAACAAGATACACCTGCTCATCATCATCATCATCATCCATGACAACAACAAGATAAACCTCATCATCATCATTATCATCATCCATGACACCAACAAGATAAACCTGCTCATCATCATCATCATCATCATCATCCATGACAACAACAAGATAAATCTCATCATCATCATTATCATCATCCATGACACCAACAAGATAACCCTCATCATCATCCATGACACCGACAAGATAAACCTCATCATCATCCATGACATCAACAAGATAACCCTCATCATCATCCATGACACCAACAAGATAACCCTCATCATCATCATCCATGAAACTAACAAGATAACCCTAATCCTCATCATAATCCATGACACCAACAAGATAAACCTGCTCATCATCATCCATGACAACAACAAGATAAACCTCATCATCATCATTATCATCATCCATGACACCAACAAGATAACCCTCATCATCATCCATGACATCAACAAGATAACCCTCATCATCATCCATGAAACCAACAAGATAACCCTCATCATCATTCATGACACCAACAAGATAACCCTCATCATCAACATCATTCATGACACCAACAAGATAACCCTCATCATCATCATCCATCACACCAACAAGATAATCCTCATCATCATCATCCATGACACCAACAAGATAACCATCATCATCATCATCATCATCCATGACACCAACAAGATAATCCTCATCATCATCATCATCATCCATGACATCAACAAGATAACCCTCATCATCAACATCATCCATGACACCAACAAGATAACCTTCATCATCATCATCAGAAACAACAAGATAACCCTCATTATCATCCATGACATCAACAAGATAACCCTAATCATCATAATCCATGACATAAACAGAATAACCTTCATCATCATCATCATCCATGACACTAACAATCTAACCCTTATCATCATCATCATCCATGACATCAACAAGATAACCCTTATCATCATCATCCATGACATCAACAAGATAACCCTTATCATCATCATCCATGACATCAACAAGATAACCCTCATCATCATCATCATCATCATCATCCATGACACCAACAAGATAACCCTTATCATCATCATCATCCATGACACTAACAAGATAACCCTCATCATCATCAATGAAAATAACAAGATAACCCTCATCATCATCATTATCATCATCCATGACACTAACAAGTTAAACCTCATCATCATCATCAATGACAATAACAAAATAACCCTCATCATCATCATCATCAACATTATCCATGACACCAACAAGATAACACTCATCATCATCCATGACACCAACAAGATAACCCTCATCATCATCCATGACATCAACAAGATAACCCTCATCATCATCCATGACACCAACAAGATAACCCTCATCATCATCCATGACATCAACAAGATAACCCTCATCATCATCATCACCCATGACACCAACAAGATAACCCTCATCATCATCATCCATGACATCAACAAGATAACCCTCGTCATCATCCATGACATCAACAAGATAACCCTCATCATCATCCATGACACCAACAAGATAACCCTCATCATCATCCATGACACCAACAAGATAACCCTCATCATCATCCATGACATCAACAAGATAACCCTCATCATCATCATCACCCATGACACCAACAAGATAACCCTCATCATCATCATCCATGACATCAACAAGATAACCCTCATCATCATCTATGACATCAACAAGATAACCCTCATCATCATCCATGACACCAACAAGATAACCCTCATCATCATCCATGACACCAACAAGATAACCCTCATCATCATCCATGACATCAACAAGATAACCCTCATCATCATCATCACCCATGACACCAACAAGATAACCCTCATCATCATCATCCATGACATCAACAAGATAACCCTCATCATCATCTATGACATCAACAAGATAACCCTCATCATCATCCATGACACCAACAAGATAACCCTCATCATCATCCATGACATCAACAAGATAACCCTCATCATCATCCATGACACCAACAAGATAACCCTCATCATCATCATCACCCATGACACCAACAAGATAACCCTCATCATCATCATCCATGACATCAACAAGATAACCCTCATCATCATCCATGACACCAACAAGATAACCCTCATCATCATCCATGACATCAACAAGATAACCCTCATCATCATCATCACCCATGACACCAACAAGATAACCCTTATCATCATCATCCATGACATCAACAAGATAACCCTCATCATCATTATGATCATCATTCATGACATTAACAAGTATAATCCTTACTGACATCACTGATATAATAATAATACATTAACATGATCAGAGCCCCGCCCCCTGTATGACATCACAGATATAATAGTAATATAATGACATGTGATCACAGCCCTGCCCCCTGTATGAGATCACTGATATACTAGTAATATAATGACATGTGATCACAGCCCCGCCCCCTGTATGACATCACTGATATAATATAATAGTAATATAATGACATGTGATCACAGCCCCGCCCCATGTATGACATCACTGATATAATATAATAGTAATATAATGACATGTGATCACAGCCCCGCCCCCTGTATGACATCACTGATATAATAGTACTATAATGACGTGATCACAGCCCCGTCCCCTGTATGACATCACTGATATAATATAATAGTAATATAATGACATGTGATCACAGCCCCGCCCCCTGTATGACATCACTGATATAATATAATAGTAATATAATGACATGTGATCACAGCCCCGCCCCATGTATGACATCACTGATATAATATAATAGTAATATAATGACATGTGATCACAGCCCTGCCCCCTGTATGACATCACTGATATAATATAATAGTAATATAATGACATGTGATCATAGCCCCACCCCCTGTATGACATCACTGATATAATAGTAATATAATGACATGTGATCACAGCCCTGTCCCCTGTATGACATCACTGATATAATAGTAATATAATGACATGTGATCACAGCCCTGCCCCCTGTATGACATCACTGATATAATATAATAGTAATATAATGACATGTGATCACAGCCCTGCCCCCTGTATGACATCACTGATATAATATAATAGTAATATAATGATGTGATCACAGCCCCGCCCCCTGTATGACATCACTCATATAATATAATAGTAATATAATGACATGATTACAGCCCCACCCCCTGTATGACATCACTGATATAATAGTAATATAACGACATGTGATCACAGCCCCGCCCCCTGTATGACATCACTGATATAATATAATAGTAATATAACGACATGTGATCACAGCCCCAACCCCTGTATGACATCACTGATATAATATAATAGTAATATAATGACATGTGATCATAGCCCCACCCCCTGTATGACATCACTGATATAATAGTAATATAATGACATATGATCACAGCCCTGCCCCCTGTATGACATCACTCATATAATATAATAGTAATATAATGACATGTGATCATAGCCCCACCCCCTGTATGACATCACTGATATAATATAGTAATATAATGACATGTGATCACAGCCCCGCCACCTGTATGACATCACTCATATAATATAATAGTAATATAATGACATGATTACAGCCCCACCCCCTGTATGACATCACTGCTATAATAGTAATATAACGACATGTGATCACAGCCCCGCCCCCTGTATGACATCACTGATATAATATAATAGTAATATAACGACATGTGATCACAGCCCCGCCCCCTGTATGACATCACTGATATAATATAATAGTAATATAACGACATGTGATCACAGCCCCGCCCTCTGTATGACATCACTGATATAATATAATAACATGTGATCACAGCCCTGCCCCCTGTATGACATCACTGATATAATATAATAGTAATATAACGACATGTGATCACAGCCCCGCCCCCTGTATGACATCACTGATATAATATAATAACATGTGATCACAGCCCCGCCCTCTGTATGACATCACTGATATAATATAATAGTAATATAACGACATGTGATCACAGCCCCGCCCCCTGTATGACATCACTGATATAATATAATAACATGTGATCACAGCCCCGCCCTCTGTATGACATCACTGATATAATATAATAGTAATATAACGACATGTGATCACAGCCCCGCCCCCTGTATGACATCACTGATATAATATAATAACATGTGATCACAGCCCCACCCTCTGTATGACATCACTGATATAATATAATAGTAATATAACGACATGTGATCACAGCCCCAACCCCTGTATGACATCACTGATATAATATAATAGTAATATAATGACATGTGATCATAGCCCCACCCCCTGTATGACATCACTGATATAATAGTAATATAATGACATGTGATCACAGCCCTGCCCCCTGTATGACATCACTCATATAATATAATAGTAATATAATGACATGATTACAGCCCCACCCCCTGTATGACATCACTGATATAATAGTAATATAACGACATGTGATCACAGCCCCGCCCCCTGTATGACATCACTGATATAATATAATAGTAATATAACGACATGTGATCACAGCCCCGCCCCCTGTATGACATCACTGATATAATATAATAACATGTGATCACAGCCCCGCCCCCTGTATGACATCCCTGATATAATATAATGACATGTGATCACAGCCCCACCCCCTGTATGACATCACTGATATAATATAATAGTAATAAAAAACTGGATGTCCAGCGCCAAAGTTCGTGCAAAACAGATTCTTTAATGCTTAAAATGCCATAGCAGGGGTCATAATGTAACGCGTTTCAGGTGCGTTAGCACCCTTAATCGTACATAAAATAAAACCACATTTGTCTGAGTATATATAGAAGAAATGGCATGGTTCTCCCAGGTGAAAGGAAATAGTGATTAATCACATGACCAACCTCCTGGAGTCCAGGCATTAACCCCTTACAACCACAAACTAAAATATGCACAATCCTATGGACACTAGTGAGGTAGAATTTTTGGGCAATAGTCGGGATAGCAACGTGTTAGAGGGTCATGATGATAATTCCATGATTTTTCGCAATGGTGCCGAATGTGTTTTACATTGTTCATTTACGCGTTTTATCTGAATTGCAACATATGCACGAACCCTCTTTTTCTGTAAAACAACCTATCCCTAAGTTTGCAACTAAAAATCCTCATTTCTATCCAGTCATGTCGCGCACAGTCTCTTGACTTTTTTCAGGAGGCTGTGGAGAGTGACCTGACTGTTCTGTCTCAGTCCAAAACAACGACTGGTTCTAATCTTTCTTTTCAGGAGCGTGCGGCCCTGAAGGACATATCTAATATGTCCGATCTGGTCGTACGTCAAGCTGACAAGGGGGGAGCAGTGGTGTTGCTGGATGCCGGTCTATATAAAAAATTACATTTAGAATTATTATCAGATGTTACAACCTATAGACCGTTATCCAGCAACCCCTGTTCCATTTTCAAGGAACAACTAAGAGAACTTGTGGATCTTGGGGAGCAGAATGGATTTATATCTAAATCCGAAGCTGATTCTATCCAGTTACAGCCATCTTCCACTCACTCCCTAAGATACACAAAAACTGTTTCCCCCCTCCTGTCAGACCCATAGTTGCCGGGATAGGTTCCCTTAATGAGAACCTATCCGCCTGGCTGGACAATCTCCTCCAACCACTCGTTCCAACCATGCCCGGATATATCCAAGACACAAAACATCTCCTCTCGGCAGTAGAGAGTTTAGAGTGGTCTGAAGGACTTACGTGGATTACAGCCGATGTAACTTCACTTTCTTCCGTAATTCCCCACAGTCAGGCAGCAACTGCCATGAGTTGGTTTCTCACTACATATTCTGAATACCCCGCTGGTCTGCAGGAATATATGATCATTGTTTTGGATTATTTACTTACTCACAACTTTTTTATGTTTGATGATCAGTTCTTCCTGCAGACCACCGGGGCCCCGATGGGCGCACGTTTCTCCCCCTCTATAGCTAATATATATATGGCATACTGGGAAAGTCCGTATTTGTATTCATCTACTAATGTGTTTAAGTCCAATATATACTGGTATGGCAGATATATTGATGATTTGCTATTTATATGGAGGGGTGACACCAAAGATTTAGACTGTTTCAAAGGTTTTTTGAACTCCAATATGCTCAACTTATGCTTTACAGTTAATCATTGTGTTTCTAACGTGTCTTTTTTGGATTTGACTATGAGGGGGTGACACAGATTCCCAAAAAATGATATCTACTGCTTATCGCAAAGATACTGCTGTAAATTCCATCTTACATGCACGTTCGTGTCACCCCCCACACGTCATCCATAACCTCCCAATTGGAGAAGCTATCCGAACCAGACGGAATTGCACTAGGGATATGGATTTTTCTGTTGAAATGAATGCGTTATCTGAACGCCTTCGCCATAGAGGGTATCCACAGTGGTCACTGGATCGTGCAGACAACATTGCCCGATCCAGGAACCGAGATCGTCTCCTCAAACCCCAACATCCCAGAATAACAGATAATAGCACCTCTAAACCAATAGTTTTTTCTACGCAATATAGTCTCCAATTTCCACAGATCTGTAACATCATAAAAAAATACATCCCATTGATCTCATGTGACCCTCAGCTACAAGACACTATGCATGCAGGTTTTTGGTGTGTGGCCAAACGTGCTCCCACATTCGGCCAGACTATTTCACCATCACTTTTTTCCTCCCACAATACAATCTCACCTACCTGGTTGAGAACTGTAGGTACATATAGATGCGGGCACACCCGTTGCATATGCTCCAACATTTTGTCCCCCACATCTGCCATCACGTCATACGCGACAGGAGCTACATACCACATTAGACAATATATTAACTGTAATACCAAATACGTGGTGTATCTCCTGTCGTGTGTGAATGCAAAGTACAGTATGTGGGGTGCACTACTAATAGTCTCAAAACTCGTATCAGGAAACATTTATCAGATATACCTCACTTTAATTCCAGGAGTGTCTCATCCGTATCATTACACTGTGCTCAGCATCGCAATGGAGATTTTTCCTCTATTAGTTTATCTGCCATTGAAAAAGTTTTTTTTACCTAAAAATGTTTTTTTTTGCAGTTTTTTGTGGTTTTCTGCAGTTTTTTGTATTCATGATCTTGTAAGTAGCAGATATTATATCTGCATCTATATATCTATATATAGTTTGGTTATCCACTTGTTGCTATTTTTTGCTAAATTTATAAAATCATTTCTTATATATATTGTAGACATACCATGTCTAATATAGCAGCATATTGGAGTTCAAATACCGGGCTCAAATAACAGTGGGAGATGCATTTGTGTTCATTTTTGTATTGTAAAAAATATTTTTTCCACATATAGATTTTGTTAATTCATCAAAAATCTTATTTAATACATTTATATAACAGACCATGCATATCTTTCCTTAAAATCCTTCCTGAAGTGATTATGTCTCATTCACACAGTTTTTCTTGACATGTGTGCGTTTTTTCACACTTTAGGTTGCATACATATCAATGCATATTTGGGAATTTAATTATTTTTCTACATTAAAAAAGTTTTTTACTCCTTGCAACATATGTCTGCCCTTAAGTGTGTACCTTTGTCTTAACCATAACTTTTGTATTTTAAATTATACATATTTTAGTTTGTGGTTGTAAGGGGTTAATGCCTGGACTCCAGGAGGTTGGTCATGTGATTAATCACTATTTCCTTCCACCTGGGAGAACCATGCCATTTCTTCTATATATACTCAGACAAATGTGGTTTTATTTTATGTACGATTAAGGGTGCTAACGCACCTGAAACGCGTTACATTATGACCCCTGCTATGGCATTTTAAGCATTAAAGAATCTGTTTTGCACGAACCTTGGCGCTGGACATCCAGTTTTTTATTTTGCAAAGTGGTGCTGCCTCGCACAGTCCGTGTGCCTGTATGACATTACTGATATAATATAATGACATGTGATCACAGCCCCGCCACCTGTATGACATCACTGATATTATATAATAGTAATATAATGACGTGTGAGTACAGCCACACCCCCTGTATGACATCACTGATATAATATAGTAATATAATGACATGTGATCTCAGCCCCGCCACCTGTATGACATCACTGATATAATATAATGACATGTGATCACAGCCCCGCCCCCTGTATGACATCACTGATATAATATAATGACATGTGATCACAGCCCCGCCCCCTGTATGACATTACTGATATAATATAATGACATGTGATCTCAGCCCCGCCCCCTGTATGACATCACTGATATAATATAATGACAGGTGATCACAGCCCTGCCCCCTGTATGACATTGCTGATATAATATAATGACATGTGATCACAGCCCCGCCCCCTGTATGACATCACTGATATAATATAATGACATGTGATCACAGCCCCGCCCCCTGTATGACATTACTGATGTCACGATTCGGCTGGCTGGAGGTGGATCCTCTGTGCCAGAGAGGGATTGGCGTGGACCGTGTCGGTGGACCGGTTCTAAGTTGCTACTGGTTTTCACCAGAGTCCGCCGCAAAGCGGGAAGGTCTTGCAGCGGCGGTAGCAACCAGGTCGTATCCTCCAACAACGGCTCAACCTCTCTGACTGCTGAGATAAGCACGGTACAAGGGAGTAGACAAGAGCAAGGTCGGACGTAGCAGAAGGTCAGGGCAGGCAGCAAGGATCGTAGTCAGGGGCAACGGCAGGAGGTCTGGAACACAGGCTAGGAACACACAAGGAAACGCTTTCACTGGCACAATGGCAACAAGATCCGGCGAGGGAGTGCAGGGGAAGTGAGGTATAAATAGGGAGTGCACAGGTGAAGGTACTGATTAAAACCCATGCGCCAATCAGTGGCGCACCGGCCCTATAAATCGCAAAGACCCGGCACGCGCGCGCCCTAGGGAGCGGGGCCGCGCGCGCCGGGACAGCAGAGACGGGGAACGAGTCTGGTAAGCGGGTCGGGATGCGCATCGCCAGCGGGCGCGTCCCGCATCACGAATCGCCTCCCGGCTGGGAACATTATCGCAGCGCACCTGGTCAGCAGGTCTGACCGGGGCGCTGCGAATAGGAGAACGCTGTGAGCGCTCCGGGGAGGAGCGGAGACCCGGAGCGCTCGGCGTAACAACTGATATAATATAATGACATGTGATCACAGCCCCGCCCCCTGTATGACATTACTGATATAATATAATGACATGTGATCACAGCCCCGCCCCCTGTATGACATTACTGATATAATATAATGACATGTGATCACAGCCCCGCCACCTGTATGACATCACTGATATAATATAATGACATGTGATCACAGCCCTGCCCCCTGTATGACATCACTGATATAATATAATAGTAATATAATGACATGTGATCACAGCCCCGCCCCCTGTATGATATCACTGATATAATAGTAATATAATGATATGTGTTCACAGCCCTGCCCCCTGTATGACATCACTGATATAATATAATAGTAAAATAATGACATGTGATCACAGCCCCGCCCTCTGTATGACATCACTGATATAATATAATAGTAATATAATGACATGTGATCACAGCCCTGCCCCCTGTATGACATCACTGATATAATATAATAGTAATATAATGACATGTGATCACAGCCCTGCCCCCTGTATGACATCACTGATATAATATAATAGTAATATAATGACATGTGATCACAGCCCCGCCCTCTGTATGACATCACTGATATAATATAATAGTAATATAATGAATGTGATCACAGCCCCGCCCCCTGTATGATATCACTGATATAATAGTAATATAATGACATGTGATCACAGCCCCGCCCCCTGTATGATATCACTGATATAATAGTAATATAATGACATGTGATCACAGCCCTGCCCCCTGTATGATATCACTGATATAATAGTAATATAATGACATGTGTTCACAGCCCTGCCCCCTGTATGACATCACTGATATAATATAATAGTGATATAATGACATGTGATCCCAGCCCCGCCACCTGTATGACATCACTGATATAATATAGTAATATAATGACATGTGATCGCAGCCCCGCCCCCTGTATGACATTACTGATATAATATAATGACATGTGATCACAGCCCCGCCCCCTGTATGATATTACTGATATAATAGTAATATAATGACATGTGTTCACAGCCCTCCCCCTGTATGACATCACTGATATAATCAAAACCGAATGACCAGGGAATCAGGAGTTTGTCTGGCGCAGAGAGGAACCATCAGGCAGCCAAGTAAAATCAATGGATTTATTAGATGCAACGCGTTTCGCTGAGCATGCGCAGCTTCATCAGACATGACAAGGGAAGGCTGGTAACAGATATATATATATACCTGCAGGGATTAACCATTAGTGTACTTTTTGAAAGAGTTGTTACATAGAAATGTGACAATGTATGAAAAATATATAAATAGATATAAATAAATATAAATAGGCAAACAAAAGTCACAAAAATAATAATAAAACAACAATATAAAAGTACAATGCAATCTTTTAAACATATATATATATAATATAATTATCGCATGTGGTGTGAATATAACACCACAAGCGACTCAGGGAATCACATCGCTTAGTCATTAAAAAGAGCCGTCAATTTAGTGAGATGGTCCTCTGTGAGGGCTCCTGGAACAAAGCCCAAAGGCGGCTCTTTTTAATGATTATGAAAGTTGTAGTAAGTCTGAATCGCAGCATAATTTAGATGTTTTATTTTTACAAAGATATCTTAATGATAGTTTCACCCCGAGGGGTCTGAGATTACCCTTTGAATCCTCCTTTCCTGAGGATCCTCTTTTTACTAAAGAGTGGGATGAATTTACAGAAAATTCTTCAAGGGGACTTGTTACTCGTCTCCTGGACAAAAGAAATACATTAGTCCTCTATTATCGGGACAAAGCTAGGTCCATTAAAAATACTCTGGCAACCTTTTCGGGTTGTTCTGAATATCACAAACTTGAGGGACTTTTATCCAATAGATTACAAAAACTGGAGATAGAAACCATAAATAAAAAAGTACATAAGTTTAATCGTGACAAACAGGATTATATGTGTGGCCAAATACATAAATGGCCAAGATATAATCCTCAGAAACAAATGTCTAATAATACTTTATCCTCTAAAAAACAGGAAAACCCAACTAATTCCATCTTGAAAACATCGTCTATCACTCCCTTGGGGACTGACAGAAGATTTGAACATAGTAGAACTATAGTAAATTCAGCTCGTGGTAATTCCCAACATTCTAACTCAAAAAATTCTAATAGTAAGAAAAATCAAATTACTTCTGAAACCAAATCATCAGCTAATAAACCTTCTATGTCTGCTGCTAATACCAACGCCAGTTGTAGCCAAAAAATCACTACCATTACACGGTTCACCCCTGCTAATTCTAACATTAATGTTCTTAATAACACTACCACTAATACTCTCCTATCATTAGACAGACCAGCACCTAACATGGTCTGTCCTTTGCTTCCTCCACTTACTTTTTCGGATCCCTGTCATGGGTTGGACCTGGGTTCCGGGGCAGTGGGGGGTCTCTATGTTGGGCAGCCTTGTAAGTCTCTCGACTGCTCCATGGATTCCTCCCTTCTCACGGTGCACGAGGTTTCAGTGTCTGACATGAGTTCCACACTTATTGATAGCTCACAATACGACACGTTTGACACCCCAGGGAGTTCTACTCCTGCTTCCACCTCTTCTTTTTACAATTGCCCTCCCACTACAGATACCACTCTAGCGTGCAATGTCAATTTGGATGTACGCTTATGCACGATCACTCAGTATTACCCCTCATAAAGACATTAAATCGAACACAATCCATAAAAAGAAAGAAAAACCCAGAGGTTGCAGAGGAGGTCAAAGAAAACGCCACCCACCTCTACAATTATCCCAAAGACAGAAAAATTAATAACAAAAAAAGAAAATATAAAAAAATTCTATTTATCTAGCTATATACTTTCCGAAAATGAAACTAATTTACTTGCGAAAGGGCTTTCTTTTTGTCCTGCTGCACGTCCGAATGACTTTCAGTTATTCTTAGATCTAAATGACTCTATTCGTAGATTGACATTGAGCCGTCACTTCTTTATCCAGAACAGATCCGATCATCAAACTATTAATACCCCCCAAATTCCGAATTTGGGAGTTTGTAATTCTAATATTGGTAACATTCCAACTCCCGTTACCACACCAGTTGACATGACCCCAGCTCGTCATGTACTAGTAAAACCCAAATCTTCGTTTTACCCTTTACACAATCGTGGCAGCCATCTTGAGACCTTTTACCATATGGTCATGCAGGATTTTTCAAATTTATGTGATAAATCTGTTATTTTTAAGGAGAATGATAATCTAACTTCTGCTGAGAGAATTGCAATTAAATCCATACAGAACAATAAATCTATTATTGTTCGCCCTGCAGATAAAGGTGGGGGGGTCGCTGTTTTGAATAGGGCTGATTATAAAAATGAAGCCCTCAGAATCCTATCAGATCTTGAATATTATACCCCGCTTTCCTATGACCCTTCTCCTCATATTTTTTCACAATATTGTTTGCTTATAGGTGGAGCTGTAGAAAAACAATTGTTGGATAAAAGGGAACACACATTTCTCAATATTAAAAATTATAATTTACCTATTTTTTTATTATTTACCCAAATTACATAAATGCTTAACCAATCCCCCTGGTAGACCTATTATTTCTGGTATTGGTTCGATTACTGCAAACCTTTCCCACTTTATAGATTTATTTCTCCAACCTTTTGTTTTACATTTACCATCCTATTTGAGAGATTCAGCTCAGCTCATTTCGGAATTACATGCCTTATCCCTACCCCCCCATTATAGTTTCCTTACCCTGGATGTGTGCTCCCTCTATTCTAACATCTCCACCGATTTAGGTGTTCCTGCAATTAAACATTTTCTACAAGAGGACCCCTCACTAAACCCCAGTCAGTCAGAATTTTTACTGGAGTCTATTAGATTTATTCTTCTTAATAATGTTTTTGAATTCAATCATACCATTTATCGGCAGAACAGGGGCTGTGCCATGGGGACTCGATTCGCCCCTAGTTACGCTAATTTGTTTATGGGGCGATTCGAGTCCCTGGTTATGGCACAGTCCCTGTATTTTAAGTCTGTTTTTTTCTTTCGTCGTTATATAGACGACCTCTTCTTGATCTGGGTAGGTACCAAACATGAAGCCGACCTCTTTGTACATGAGCTGAATACTAATACATGGGGCATAAAATTTACTATGCATTATGCAGAAAACTCTATCCAATTTTTAGACCTTGACATCCATAAAACAGTCGATGGCACTATTTCCACGAAGACTTTTTTCAAATCTGTTGATATTAACAGTTTTTTACAGTTCGACAGTGCACATTATCCAAGCTGGCTAAGAGGGGTGCCATTCGGCCAGTATTTACGAATTCGCAGAAACTGTACTTCTGATTCAGATTTTATTTCTCAAGCTGAGGTTTTAAAACAACGCTTCATACAGAAGGGCTATCCTAAATCGCTCCTAACTAAGGCATACATGAAGGTAAAAGATAAAAAACAATCTGATTTGGTTACATCTATTTCCAAAAAATCCAGTTCCAATCAGCCTCATAACCCCTTTAGATATAACTTTGTTACGAATTTTAATATTGAGGCATCTAATATCAGAAAAATACTAACTAAAAACTGGCCCATTATTCAAAATGATAAAATTCTAAATCAAATAATTCCCTCAGTCCCTAATGTCACTTACAGACGTTCCAAAAATCTCAGCAATTTATTAGCCCCCAGTAGATTTTCCGAATATCGTACACCACAGAACACCTGTTCCATTAAACCGTATTGTTTCCCTTGTAAAAAAAAGTCGCTGCCTTTGTTGTGAATGGATCATCCAAACTGATACTTTCTCTTCCCTTTTCACACAACAAAACATTTAAAATAAAAGATTCACTAAATTGCGACACCACTTTTGCTATCTATCTATTAACCTGCGGTTGCGACCGCCAATATGTTGGCCGTACCACACAAACGGTGCGCTCCAGGATGAACAAGCACAGATGGAACATAAAACATGGTTTTTTGTTGCATAGTTTGTCCCGACATTTCACTCTTCATCATCAAAAAAATACTGAAACTTTGAAATTAATTATTCTAGAAACTATCCCCATTCATTTACCTAATAGAATACAAAGATTAAATAATCGTGAATCCTTCTGGATTCACAAACTACATACTTGCACCCTCAAGGTTTTAATGAATGTATCGATACAGTTAAATAATCTGATAAATTTGGGTTTAAAAACTTTTCATTTTTTCCTATGGATTAATCTCCAAAATATTATACCTTGATTTATTTTTTTCTTCGTTCCTTCTGTGCTGTTCACCCTGGAGCGCCCCACTGTGTATCTATTATTCCTTATGTTTTATTATCCAAGTTCCGTTTTTTGTTCTTCCCTTCCTTTCTGCTTATAGAAACCTCTGTATTTAATTATTTAATGTTTGTAAATTTG
The DNA here is from genome assembly GCF_029499605.1 of Hyla sarda. NCBI lineage: Eukaryota > Metazoa > Chordata > Amphibia > Anura > Hylidae > Hyla > Hyla sarda. The sequence goes on from NW_026610400.1 coordinate 278,382, forward strand.
GATCTCTTTACGAATATTCACACCCTGCGTTTTCGCCGGGTGCTGTATTCAATACCGCACTAGTTATTCTAGTTCATCTTTTTCACTTTTCTCCAAGTAGTGTTCATACATCCCCTTCTGGTCAGTTGCGATTTGGTTCACCGCACTGCTTATTATTTATTTTTTATTTAATAAGACAGCGATATACAAATAAAAAATGTTTTATCCTTTGAATTAATATACATAGCACCTTATAGGTCCATATCGCTTTATATCATATACATTTTTTGAAAAAATATCCAACTTGCGTTGCTGAATGCCGCACCGGTGACTAAGCGATGTGATTCCCTGAGTCGCTTGTGGTGTTATATTCACACCACATGCGATAATTATATTATATATATATATGTTTATAAGATTGCATTGTGCTTTTATATTGTTGTTTTATTATTATTTTTGTGACTTTTGTTTGCCTATTTATATTTATTTATATCTATTTATATATTTTTCATACATTGTCACATTTATATGTGGATATGTAATTCTATGTAACAACTCTTTCAAAAAGTACTCTAATGGTTAATCCCTGGAGGTATATATATCTGTTACCAGCCTTCCCTTGTCATGCCTGATGAAGCTGCGCATGCGCAGCGAAACGCGTTGCATCTAATAAATCCATTGATTTTACTTGGCTGCCTGACGGTTCCTCTCTGCGCCAGACTAACTCCTGATTCCCTGGTCATTCGGTTTTGATTTTACTCTTACCCAGGAGGGCTGCAGTGGACCTTCTTCTATATCTCTTCTGCTCTTAACCTTGTTGTGTGTGGGCGCACAACCAACTTTGGTAACCGGCTTGGGAATTACCGTCCCCTACCCCCACCTGCAAGATCTACTGATCCCGCACATGAGGCGCCTTCCTCCCTCTCTCTAGATATCACTGATATAATATAATAGTAATATAATGACATGTGATCACAGCCCCGCCCTCTGTATGACATCACTGATATAATATAATAGTAATATAATGACATGGGATCACAGTCCTGCCCCCTGTATGATATCACTGATATAATAGTAATATAATGACATGTGATCACAGCCCCGCCCCCTGTATGACATCACTCATATAATAGTAATATAATGACATGTGATCACAGCCCCGCCCTCTGTATGACATCACTCATATAATATAATAGTAATATAATGACATGTGATCACAGCCCCGCCCCCTGTATGACATCACTCATATAATATAATAGTAATATAATGACATGTGATCACAGCCCCACCCCCTGTATGACATCACTGATATAATATAATAGTGATATAATGACATGGGATCACAGCCCCGCCCCCTGTATGACATCACTGGTATAATATAATAGTAATATAATGACATGTGATCACAGCCCCGCCCCCTGTATGATATCACTGATATAATAGTAATATAATGACATGTGATCACAGCCCTGCCCCCTGTATGACATCACTGATATAATAGTAATATAATGAGGATGTGGAATCACTGTGAGTAGAATTACAAAAGGAGGGAAATACTGAAAAAATAATATTTGGTGTAATCTACAGACCCCCTAATATCATTGAAGAGATAGAAGGTCGGCTGTATAAACAAATAGAGAGACCGCCCGGGCAGGTACAGTGGTAATAATGGGAGATTATAACTATCCAGATATAGATTGGGGTCCGGGGTTGGCTAAAACTACAAAGGGGCGACAATTCCTAAATTTATTGCAGGATAATTTTATGGGCCAGTTTGTGGAGGACCCAACAAGAAGTGATGCCTTGTGGGATCTGATCATTTCCAACAACGCAGAGCTGGTTGGTAATGTAACTGTGCGGGAAAACCTTGGGAATAGCGACCACAATATAGTTACTTTTCACTTAAAATGTAGAAAACAAAGACAGGCGGGGAAGGCAAAAACATATAACTTTAAAAAGGCAAATTTCCCTGGGCTGAGATCTGCACTACAGGACATAGACTGGGGGAGGGGTTCTCAAATACTGATACAGAAGGTAATGGGACATCTTTATATCAACTCTAAATAACTATACAGCTAAATATATACCAAAGGGGAACAAATATAAATGACTAAAACTAAATCCTACATGGCTGACAAATGAGGTTAAAAGAGCAATAAACAACAAAAAAATAGCCTTCAAAAAATACAAATCTGATGGGTCAGCGATAACATTTATACAGTACAAGGAGCTTAATAAAATCTGTAAAAATGTAATAAAAACAGCAAAAATTCAAAATGAGAGACAGGTGGCCAAAGAAAGCAAAACTAATCCTAAATATTTTTTTTAGATATATAAATACAAAAAAACCAAGGACAGAGCATGTAGGACCCCTTAATAATGATAATGGGGAGGTTGTCACGGGCGATCAAGAGAAGGCGGAGCTACTTAATGGGTTCTTTAGTTCTGTATACACTATGGAAAAAGGAGCTGACATTGGCCAGGTCAGTGCTGGTAACACATCATGTACATGTCAGTGCTGGTAACACATCATGTACAGGTCAGTGCTGGTAACACATCATGTACAGGTCAGTGCTGGTAACACATCATGTACAGGTCAGTGCTGGTAACACATCATGTACAGGTCAGTGCTGGTAACACATCATGTACAGGTCAGTGCTGGTAACACATCATGTACAGGTCAGTGCTGGTAACACATCATGTACAGGTCAGTGCTGGTAACACATCATGTACAGGTCAGTGCTGGTAACACATCATGTACAGGTCAGTGCTGGTAACACATCATGTACATGTCAGTGCTGGTAACACATCATGTACAGGTCAGTGCTGGTAACACATCATGTACAGGTCAGTGCTGGTAGCACATCATGTACAGGTCAGTGCTGGTAACACATCATGTACAAGTCAGTGCTGGTAACACATCATGTACAGGTCAGTGCTGGTAACACATCATGTACAGGTCAGTGCTGGTAACACATCATGTATAGGTCAGTGCTGGTAACACATCATGTAATGTACTGAACTGGCTTAATGTAGAGATGGTACAAGGTAAGTTAAGTGATATAAATGTAAGCAAATCCCCAGGACCGGATGGACTACACCCAAGAGTTCTTAGAGAGGTAAGTTCAGTAATATCTGTACCCCTGTTCATGATATTTAGAGATTCTCTGGTGTCTGGTATTGTGCCAAGGGACTGGCGCAAGGCTAATGTGGTGCCAATCTTCAAGAAGGGCTCTAGGTCTTCCCCAGGAAACTATAGACCGGTAAGTCTAACGTGCATTGTGGGTAAATTGTTTGAAGGACTTATAAGGGATTACATACAGGAATACATAGGGGATAATTGTATTATAAGTGATAGCCAGCATGGGTTTACTAAGGATAGAAGGTGTCACCAATCTAATCTGCTTTTATGAAGAGGTGAGTAGAAGCCTTGACAGAGGAATGGCTGTGTATATAGAGGGGGGGCTGTGTATATAGGGGGGGGCTGTGTATATAGAGGGGGGGCTGTGTATATAGAGGGGGGGCTGTGTATATAGAGGGGGGGCTGTGTATATAGAGGGGGGGCTGTGTATATAGAGGGGGGCTGTGTATATAGAGGGGGGGGCTGTGTATATAGAGGGGGGCAGTGTATATAGAGGGGGGCTGTGTATATAGAGGGGGGGCTGTGTATATAGAGGGGGGGCTGTGTATATAGAGGGGGGGCAGTGTATATAGAGGAATGGCTGTGTATATAGAGGGGGGCTGTGTATATAGAGGGGGGCTGTGTATATAGAGGGGGGGCTGTGTATATAGAGGGGGGGCTGTGTATATAGAGGGGGGGCTGTGTATATAGAGGGGGGGCAGTGTATATAGAGGGGGGGCAGTGTATATAGAGGAATGGCTGTGTATATAGAGGGGGGCTGTGTATATAGAGGGGGGCTGTGTATATAGAGGGGGGCTGTGTATATAGAGGGGGGCTGTGTATATAGAGGGGGGCTGTGGATATAGAGGGGGGCTGTGTATATAGAGTGGAGCTGTGTATATAGAGGAATGGCTGTGTATATATAGAGGGGGGCTGTGTATATAGAGGGGGCTGTGTATATAGAGGGGAGCTGTGTATATAGAGGGGGGCTGTGTATATAGAGGGGGGGCTGTGTATATAGAGGGGGGGCTGTGTATATAGAGGGGGGCTGTGTATATAGAGGGGGGCTGTGTATATAGAGGATGTGTATATAGAGGGGGGCTGTGTATATAGAGGGGGGCTGTGTATATAGAGGGGGGCTGTGTATATAGAGGAATAGCTGTGTATATAGTGTTTCTGGATTTCCCTAAAGCATTTGATACTGTCCCTCATAGACGTCTGACAGGTAAGTTAAGGTCTTTGGGTTTGGAAACTTTAGTTGTAACTGGATTGAACACTGATCATGGATCGTACCCAGAGAGTGGGGGTCAATGATTCGTACTCTGATTGGTCCCCGGTTATTAGTGGTGACCCCAAGGTTCAGTACTGGGCCCGCTGCTGTATAATTTATTTATCAATGATATAGAGGATGGTAATAACAGCTCTGTATATAGAGGGGGGCTGTGTATATATAGGGGGCTGTGTATATAGAGTGGGGCTGTGTATATAGAGGGGGGCTGTGTATATAGTGGGGGGGCTGTGTATATAGAGGGGGGGGCTGTGTATATAGAGGGGGGGCTGTGTATATAGAGGGGGGCTGTGTATATAGTGGGGGGGCTGTGTATATAGAGGGGGGGCTGTGTATATAGAGGGGGGCTGTGTATACTAATAACCTGCAGCGTCGTATGTCTTATGGGGGCTGTGTATATAGAGGGGGGGGGGGCTGTGTATATAGAGGGGGGGGCTGTGTATATAGAGGGGGGGGCTGTGTATATAGAGGGGGGGGCTGTGTATATAGAGGGGCTGTGTATATAGAGGGGGGCTGTGTATATAGAGGGGGGGCTGTGTATACTAATAACCTGCAGCGTCGTATGTCTTAGGGGGGCTGTGTATATAGAGGGGGGGGGCTGTGTATATAGAGGGAGGGGCTGTGTATATAGAGGGGGGCTGTGTATATAGAGGGGGGCTGTGTATATAGAGGGGGGGCTGTGTATATAGAGGGGGGGCTGTGTATATAGAGGGGGGCTGTGTATATAGAGGGGGGCTGTGTATATAGAGGGGGGCTGTGTATATAGAGGGGGGCTGTGTATATAGAGGGGGGCTGTATATATAGAGGGGGGCTGTGTATATATAGAGGGGGGCTGTGTGTATATAGAGGGGGGCTGTGTATACTAATAACCTGCAGCGTCGTATGTCTTAGGGGGGATTAAACTGGCAGAGTCACTGGTAGAGAAGGATCTGGGGGACTTGTAGATCACAGACTACAGAATAGCACAATGTCAGGCTGCTGCTTCCAAGGCCGGCAGGATATTGTCATGTATAAAAAGAGGCCTGGACTCCAGGGACAGGGACATAATACTCCCCCTTTATAAAGCATTGGTACAGTCTATAGTGTATAATACTCCCCCTTTATAAAGCATTGGTACAGTCTATAGTGTATAATACTCCCCCTTTATAAAGCATTGGTACAGTCTATAGTGTATAATACTCCCCCTTTATAAAGCATTGGTACAGTCTATAGTGTATAATACTCCCCCTTTATAAAGCATTGGTACAGTCTATAGTGTATAATACTCCCCCTTTATAAAGCATTGGTACAGTCTATAGTGTATAATACTCCCCCTTTATAAAGCATTGGTACAGTCTATAGTGTATAATACTCCCCCTTTATAAAGCATTGGTACAGTCTATAGTGTATAATACTCCCCCTTTATAAAGCATTGGTACAGTCTATAGTGTATAATACTCCCCCTTTATAAAGCATTGGTACAGTCTATAGTGTATAATACTCCCCCTTTATAAAGCATTGGTACAGTCTATAGTGTATAATACTCCCCCTTTATAAAGCATTGGTACAGTCTATAGTGTATAATACTCCCCCTTTATAAAGCATTGGTACAGTCTATAGTGTATAATACTCCCCCTTTATAAAGCATTGGTACAGTCTATAGTGTATAATACTCCCCCTTTATAAAGCATTGGTACAGTCTATAGTGTATAATACTCCCCCTTTATAAAGCATTGGCACAGTCTATAGTGTATAATACTCCCCCTTTATAAAGCATTGGTACAGTCTATAGTGTATAATACTCCCCCTTTATAAAGCATTGGCACAGTCTATAGTGTATAATACTCCCCCTTTATAAAGCATTGGTACAGTCTATAGTGTATAATACTCCCCCTTTATAAAGCATTGGTACAGTCTATAGTGTATAATACTCCCCCTTTATAAAGCATTGGTACAGTCTATAGTGTATAATACTCCCCCTTTATAAAGCATTGGTACAGTCTATAGTGTATATTACTCCCCCTTTATAAAGCATTGGTACGGTCTATAGTGTATAATACTCCCCCTTTATAAAGCATTGGTACAGTCTATAGTGTATAATACTCCCCCTTTATAAAGCATTGGTACGGCCTCACCTGGAATATGCTGCTCAGTTTTGGTCGCCTGTTCATAAAAGGGACACTGCGGAGTTGGAAAGGGGGCAGAGACGTGCGACTAAACTAATATGGGGCCTGGAACATCTTAGCTATGAGGAGCGATTAAAGGAGTTACAATTGTTTAGTCTTGAGAAGAGACGTATAAGGGGGGATATGATAAACGTATATAAGTATATAAATGGCCCATACAAAAAATATGGAGAAAAACTGTTCCAGGTTAAACCCCCCCAAAGGACGAGGGGGCACTCCCTTTGTCTGGAGAAGAAAAGGTTTAGTCTAAAAGGGCGACACGCCTTCTTTTATCATAAGGACTGTGAATTTATGGAACGGTCTACCTCAGGAACTGGTCACAGCAGGAACAATTAACAGCTTTATAACGGGGTTAGATACATTCCTGGAACAAAATAACATTAATGCTTATGAAGAAATATAAAATCCCCTCCCTTCCCCAATATCGCGCCGCACCCCTACCCCTTAATTCCCTGGTTGGACTTGATGGACATATGTCTTTTTTCGACTGTACTAACTATGTAACTATGACATGTGATCACAGCCCTGCCCCCTGAATGACATCACTGATATAATATTATAGTAATATAATGACATGTGATCACAACCCCGCACCCTGTACGACATCACTGATATAATATAATAGTAATATAATGACGTGTGATCACAGCCCCGCCCCCTGTATGACATCACTGATATAATATAATAGTAATATAATGACATGTGATCACAGCCCCGCCCCCTGTATGACATCACTGATATAATATAGTAATATAATGACATGTGATCACAGCCCCGCCACCTGTATGACATCACTGATATAATATAATGACATGTGATCACAGCCCCGCCCCCTGTATGACATCACTGATATAATATAGTAATATAATGACATGTGATCACAGCCCCGCCACCTGTATGACATCACTGATATAATATAATGACATGTGATCACAACCCCACACCCTGTACGACAACACTGATATAATATAATAGTAATATAATGACGTGTGATCACAGCCCCACCCCCTGTATGACATCACTGATATAATATAGTAATATAATGACATGTGATCACAGCCCCGCCACCTGTATGACATCACTGATATAATATAATGACATGTGATCACAGCCCCGCCCCCTGTATGACATTAATGATATAATATTATAATATAATGACATGTGATCACAGCCCCGCCACCTGTATGACATCACTGATATAATATAATGACATGTGATCACAGACCCGCCCCCTGTATGACATTACTGATATAATATAATGACATGTGATCACAGCCCCGCCCCCTGTATGACATCACTGATATAATATAATAGTAATATAATGACATGTGATCACAGCCCTGCCCCCTATATGACATCACTCATATAATATAATAGTAATATAATGACATGATTACAGCCCCACCCCCTGTATGACATCACTGATATAATATAATGACATGTGATCACAGCCCTGCCCCCTGTATGACATTACTGATATAATATAATGACATGTGATCACAGCCCCGCCACCTGTATGACATCACTGATATAATATAATGACATGTGATCACAGCCCTGCCCCCTGTATGACATTACTGATATAATATAATGACATGTGATCACAGCCCCGCCACCTGTATGACATCACTGATATAATATAATGACATGTGATCACAGCCCCGCCCCCTGTATGACATTACTGATATAATATAATGACAAGTGATCACAGCCCCGCCCCCTGTATAACATTACTGATATAACATAGTAATATAATGACATGTGATTCCAGCCCCGCCCCCTGTATGACATTACTGATATAATACAATGACATGTGATCACAGACCCGCCCCCTGTATGACATTACTGATATAATATAATGACATGTGATCACAGCCCCGCCACCTGTATGACATCACTGATATAATATAATGACATGTGATCACAGCCCTGCCCCCTGTATGACATTACTGATATAATATAATGACATGTGATCACAGCCCCGCCCCCTGTATGACATTACTGATATAATATAATGACATGTGATCACAGCCCCGCCACCTGTATGACATCACTGATTTAATATAATGACATGTGATCACAGCCCCGCCCCCTGTATGACATTACTGATATAATATAATGACATGTGATCACAGCCCCGCCCCCTGTATGACATTACTGATATAATATAATGACATGTGATCACAGCCCCGCCCCCTGTATGACATTACTGATATAATATAATGACATGTGATCACAGCCCCGCCACCTGTATGACATCACTGATATAATATAATGACATGTGATCACAGCCCCGCCACCTGTATGACATCACTGATATAATATAATGACATGTGATCACAGCCCCGCCCCCTGTATGACATTACTGATATAATATAATGACAGGTGATCACAGCCCCGCCCCCTGTATGACATTACTGATATAATATAATGACATGTGATCACAGCCCCGCCCCCTGTATGACATCACTGATATAATATAATAGTAATATAATGACATGTGATCACAGCCCTGCCCCCTGTATGACATCACTCATATAATATAATAGTAATATAATGACATGTGATCACAGCCCCGCCCCCTGTATGACATCACTGATATAATATAATAGTAATATAACGACATGTGATCACAGCCCCGCCCCCTGTATGACATCACTGATATAATATAATAACAAGTGATCACAGCCCCACCCCTTGTATGACATCCCTGATATAATATAATAGTAATATAATGACATGATTACAGCCCCACCCCCTGTATGGCATCACTGATATAATATAATAGTAATATAATGACATGTGATCCCAGCCCCGCCACCTGTATGACATCACTGATATAATATAGTAATATAATGACATGTGATCCCAGCCCCGCCACCTGTATGACATCACTGATATAATATAATGACATGTAATCACAGCCCCGCCCCCTGTATGACATTACTGATATAATATAATGACATGTGATCACAGCCCCGCCACCTGTAGGACATCACTGATATAATATGACATGTGATCACAGCCCCGCCCCTGTATGACATTACTGATATAATATAATGACAAGTGATCACAGCCCCGCCCCCTGAATAACATTACTGATATAACATAGTAATATAATGACATGTGATTCCAGCCCCGCCCCCTGTATGACATTACTGATATAATACAATGACATGTGATCACAGCCCCGCCCCCTGTATGACATTACTGATATAATATAATGACATGTGATCACAGCCCCGCCACCTGTATGACATCACTGATATAATATAATGACATGTGATCACAGCCCTGCCCCCTGTATGACATTACTGATATAATATAATGACATGTTATCAAAGCCCCGCCCCCTGTATGACATCACTGATATAATATAATAGTAATATAATGACATGAGATCACAGCCCCACCCCCTGTATGACATCACTGATATAATATAATGACATGTGATCACAGCCCCGCCCCCTGTATGACATCACTGATATAATATTATAATATAATGACATGTGATCACAGCCCCGCCCCCTGTATGACATCACTGATATAATATAATGACATGTGATCACAGCCCTGCCCCCTGTATGACATTACTGATATAATATAATGACATGTGATCACAGCCCCGCCCCCTGTATGACATTAATGATATAATATTATAATATAATGACATGTGATCACAGCCCCGCCCCCTGTATGACATCACTGATATAATATAATGACATGTGATCACAGCCCCGCCCCCTGTATGACATCACTGATATAATATAATGACATGTGATCACAGCCCCGCCCCCTGTATGACATTACTGATATAATATAATGACATGTGATCACAGCCCCACCCCCTGTATGACATTACTGATATAATATAATGACATGTGATCACAGCCCCGCCCCCTGTATGACATTACTGATATAATATAATGACATGTGATCACAGCCCCGCCCCCTGTATGACATTACTGATAGAATATAATGACATGTGATCACAGCCCCGCCCCCTGTATGACATTACTGATATAATATAATGACATGTGATCACAGCCCCGCCCCCTGTATGACAATACTGATATAATATAATGACATGTGATCACAGCCCCGCCACCTGTATGACATCACTGATATAATATAATGACATGTGATCACAGCCCCGCCCCCTGTATGACATCACTGATATAATATAATGACATGTGATCACAGCCCCGCCCCCTGTATGACATCACTGATATAATATAATGACATGTGATCACAGCCCCGCCCCTGTAAGACATTACTGATATAATATAATGACATGCGATCACAGCCCCACCCCCTGTAAGACATTACTGATATAATATAATGACATGTGATCACAGCCCCGCCCCCTGTATGACATTACTGATATAATATAATGACATGTGATCACAGCCCCGCCCCCTGTATGACATCACTGATATTAGCTGGGTTACAGTTAGAAAGAGGGGTAGGGGAAAAAGTGTCAGGGAGGCTAGTCCTGAACTGGCACACCCCAACAAGTTTGGCCCGCTTGGCAGATGAGGGGGATGCCATTACAGAGCTAGCAGAACTGCAGCAGGATACCGCCTCTGACCGCCAGGGGGGTGTCTGCTCCAGTAAGGAGGGAGGGAGGAGTACAGGGCAGGCCAGACAGGTACTAGTGGTGGGGACTCAATTATTAGGGGGACAGACAGGACAATCTGTCACAAAGACCGGGATCGCTGAACAGTGTGTTGTCTGCCTGGCGCACGAGTTCGGCACATCGCGGATCGGGTTGACAGGTTGTTGGGCGGGGCTGGAGAGGACCCAGCAGTCATGGTACATATTGGCACCAATGACAAAGTAAGAGGTAGGTGGAGTGTCCTTAAAAATGATTTCAGGGACTTAGGCCGCAAGCTTAAGGCAAGGACCTCCAAGGTAGTATTTCTGAAATATTCCCTGTACACGAGCCGCACCAGAGAGGCAGCGGGAGATCAGGGACCTGTACCACGAGCCGCACCAGAGAGGCAGCGGGAGATCAGGGAGGTAAACAAGTGGCTCAGAAGCTGGTGTAGGAAGGAAGGGTTTGGGTTCATGGAGAACTGGGCTGACTTCGCTGTCGGTTACCGGCTCTACCGTAGGGACGGGCTGCACCTCAATGGGGAGGGTGCAGCTTTGCTTGAGGAGAAGATGGCTAGAAAGGTGGAGGAGTGTTTAAACTAGGGACTTGGGGGGAGGGAACCTACAGCAAAGAGGGGGAAGATAGTGTAGATAGAGAGGTGGGAATTATAAATGTACCTGGGGGTGGAGCGGAGGGAGGGGTTAGAATAGTTAATAGGAATAGGAGCGGAGGGAGGGGTTAGAATAGTTAATAGGAATAGGCTTCATAGGAAAATAAAACTTACACCCTTGAATCCCATTAACCCCAATAACATAAAGGATGGAAATGTAAAGTGTATGTTCACAAATGCCAGAAGCCAAGCAAATAAAATGGGGGAGCTTGAGGCCTTGATACTGGAGGAACATATTGATATAGTTGGGGTCACTGAGACATGGCTGGTGATATAGTTGGGGGTCACTGAGACATGGCTGGTGATATAGTTGGGGTCACTGAGACATGGCTGGTGATATAGTTGGGTCACTGAGACATGGCTGGTGATATAGTTGGGGTCACTGAGACATGGCTGGTGATATAGTTGGGGTCACTGAGACATGGCTGGTGATATAGTTGGGGTCACTGAGACATGGCTGGTGATATAGTTGGGGTCACTGAGACATGGCTGGTGATATAGTTGGGGTCACTGAGACATGGCTGGTGATATAGTTGGGGTCACTGAGACATGGCTGGTGATATAGTTGGGGGTCACTGAGACATGGCTGGTGATATAGTTGGGGTCACTGAGACATGGCTGGTGATATAGTTGGGGTCACTGAGACATGGCTGGTGATATAGTTGGGGTCACTGAGACATGGCTGGTGATATAGTTGGGGTCACTGAGACATGGCTGGTGATATAGTTGGGGTCACTGAGACATGGCTGGTGATATAGTTGGGGTCACTGAGACATGGCTGGTGATATAGTTGGGGTCACTGAGACATGGCTGGTGATATAGTTGGGGTCACTGAGACATGGCTGGTGATATAGTTGGGGTCACTGAGACATGGCTGGACTCCTCACATGACTGGGCTGTTAATCTGCAGGGGTTTACATTGTTTCGCAAGGATAGAATGAACAGAAAAGGTGGTGGAGTCTGTCTGTATGTAAGAAGTGGTATGAAAGTCAGTGTGAACGATGCCATAGTGTGTGATGATTCTGAGGAGGTGGAATCACTGTGGGTAGGAATTACAAAAGGAGGGAAATACTGAAAAAATAGTATTTGGTGTAATCTACAGACCCCCTAATATTACTGAGGAGATAGAAGGTCGGCTTCATAAACAAATAGAGAGGGCGCCCGGGCAGGTACAGTGGTAATAATGGGAGATTTTAACTATCCAGATATAGATTGGGGTCCGGGGTTGGCTAAAACTACAAAGGGGCGACAATTCTAAATTTATTGCAGGATAATTTTATGGGCCAGTTTGTGGAGGACCCAACAAGAAGTGATGCCTTGTGGGATCTGATCATTTCCAACAACGCAGAGCTGGTTGGTAATGTAACTGTGCGGGAAAAACCTTGGAATAGCGACCACAATATAGTTACTTTTCACTTAAATGTAGAAAACAAAGACAGGCGGGGAAGGCAAAAACATATAACTTTAAAAAGGCAAATTTCCCTGGGCTGAGATCTGCACTACAGGACATAGACTGGGGGAGGGGTCTCAAATACTGATACAGAAGGAAATGGGACATCTTTATATCAACTCTAAATAACTATACAGCTAAATATATACCAAAGGGGAACAAATATAACCATTAAAACTAAATCCTACATGGCTGACAAATGAGGTTAAAAGAGCAATAAACAACAAAAAAATAGCCTTCAAAAAATACAAATCTGATGGGTCAGCGATAACATTTAAAACAGTACAAGGAGCTTAATAAAATCTGTAAAAATGTAATAAAAACAGCAAAAATTCTAAATGAGAGACAGGTGGCCAAAGAAAGCAAAACTAATCCGAAATATATTTTTAGATATATAAATGCAAAAAAAACCAAGGACAGAGCATGTAGGACCCCTTAATAATGATAATGGGGAGGTTGTCACAGGCGATCAAGAGAAGGCGGAGCTACTGAATGGGTTCTTTAGTTCTGTATATACTATGGAAAAAGAAGCTGACATTGGCCAGTCAGTGCTGGTAACACATCATGTACAGGTCAGTGCTGGTAACACATCATGTACAGGTCAGTGCTGGTAACACATCATGTACAGGTCAGTGCTGGTAACACATCATGTACAGGTCAGTGCTGGTAACACATCATGTACAGGTCAGTGCTGGTAACACATCATGTACAGGTCAGTGCTGGTAACACATCATGGACAGGTCAGTGCTGGTAACACATCATGTACAGGTCAGTGCTGGTAACACATCATGTACAGGTCAGTGCTGGCTGGTAACACATCATGTACAGGTCAGTGCTGGTAACACATCATGTACAGGTCAGTGCTGGTAACACATCATGTAATGTACTGAACTGGCTTAATGTAGAGATGGTACAAGGTAAGTTAAGTGATATAAATGTAAGCAAATCCCCAGGACCGGATGGACTACACCCAAGAGTTCTTAGAGAGGTAAGTTCAGTAATATCTGTACCCCTGTTCATGATATTTAGAGATTCTCTGGTGTCTGGTATTGTGCCAAGGGACTGGCGCAAGGCTAATGTGGTGCCAATCTTCAAAAAGGGCTCTAGGTCTTCCCCAGGAAACTATAGACCGGTAAGTCTAACGTGCATTGTGGGTAAATTGTTTGATGGACTTATAAGGGATTACATACAGGAATACATAGGGGATAATAGTATTATAAGTGATAGCCAGCATGGGTTTACTAAGGATAGAAGGTGTCACCAATCTAATCTGCTTTTATGAAGAGGTGAGTAGAAGCCTTGACAGAGGAATGGCTGTGGATATAGAGGGGGGCTGTGTATATAGAGGGGGGGTTGTGTATATAGAGGGGGGGCTGTGTATATAGAGGGGGGGCTGTGTATATAGAGGGGGGGGCTGTGTATATAGAGGGGGGCTGTGTATATAGAGGGGGGCTGTGTATATAGAGGGGGGCTGTGTATATAGAGGGGGGGGGGGGGGCTGTGTATATAGAGGGGGAGGCTGTGTATATAGAGGGGGGCTGTGTATATAGAGGGGGGGCTGTGTATATAGAGGGGGGGCTGTGTATATAGAGGGGGGGCTGTGTATATAGAGGGGGGCTGTGTATATATAGAGGGGGGGCTGTGTATATAGAGGGGGGCTGTGTATATAGAGGGGGGCTGTGTATATAGAGGGGGGGGCTGTGTATATAGAGGGGGGGCTGTGTATATAGAGGGGGGCTGTGTATATAGAGGGGGGCTGTGTATATAGAGGGGGGCTGTGTATATAGAGGGGGGCTGTGTATATAGAGGAATGGCTGTGTATATAGAGGGGGGGCTGTGTATATAGAGGGGGGGCTGTGTATATAGAGGGGGGCTGTGTATATAGAGGGGGGCTGTGTATATAGAGGGGGGGGGCTGTGTATATAGAGGGGGAGGCTGTGTATATAGAGGGGGGCTGTGTATATAGAGGGGGGGCTGTGTATATAGAGGGGGGGCTGTGTATATAGAGGTGGGGCTGTGTATATAGAGGGGGGGCTGTGTATATAGAGGGGGGCTGTGTATATATAGAGGGGGGGCTGTGTATATAGAGGGGGGCTGTGTATATAGAGGGGGGCTGTGTATATAGAGGGGGGGGCTGTGTATATAGAGGGGGGCTGTGTATATAGAGGGGGGCTGTGTATATAGAGGGGGGGCTGTGTATATAGAGGGGGGCTGTGTATATAGAGGGGGGCTGTGTATATAGAGGGGGGGCTGTGTATATAGAGGGGGGCTGTGTATATAGAGGGGGGCTGTGTATATAGAGGGGGGCTGTGTATATAGAGGATGTGTATATAGAGGGGGGCTGTGTATATAGAGGGGGGCTGTGTATATAGAGGGGGGCTGTGTATATAGAGGGGGGGCTGTGTATATAGAGGGGGGGCTGTGTATATAGAGGGGGCTCTGTATATAGAGGAATGGCTGTGTATATAGTGTCTCTGGATTTCCCTAAAGCATTTGATACTGTCCCTCATAGACGTCTGACAGGTAAGTTAAGGTCTTTGGGTTTGGAAACTTTAGTTGTAACTGGATTGAACACTGATCATGGATCGTACCCAGAGAGTGGGGGTCAATGATTCGTACTCTGATTGGTCCCCGGTTATTAGTGGTGACCCCAAGGTTCAGTACTGGGCCCGCTGCTGTTTAATTTATTTATCAATGATATAGAGGATGGTATTAACAGCTCTGTATATAGAGGGGGGCTGTGTATATATAGGGGGCTGTGTATATAGAGTGGGGCTGTGTATATAGAGGGGGGCTGTGTATATAGAGGGGGGGCGTGTATATAGAGGGGGGGCTGTGTATATAGTGGGGGGGCTGTGTATATAGAGGGGGGGGCTGTGTATATAGAGGGGGGCTGTGTATATAGAGGGGGGCTGTGTATATAGAGGGGGGCTGTGTATATAGAGGGGGGCTGTGTATATATAGGGGGCTGTGTATATAGAGTGGGGCTGTGTATATAGAGGGGGGCTGTGTATATAGTGGGGGGGCTGTGTATATAGAGGGGGGGGCTGTGTATATAGAGGGGGGCTGTGTATATAGAGGGGGGCTGTGTATATAGAGGGGGGCTGTGTATATAGAGGGGGGCTGTGTATATAGAGGGGGGCTGTGTATATAGAGGGGGGCTGTGTATATAGAGGGGGGCTGTGTATATAGAGGGGGGGCTGTGTATATAGAGGGGGGCTGTGTATATAGAGGGGGGCTGTGTATATAGAGGGGGGGCTGTGTATATAGAGGGGGGCTGTGTATATAGAGGGGGGCTGTGTATATAGAGGGGGGGCTGTGTATATATAGAGGGGGGGCTGTGTATATAGAGGGGGGCTGTGTATATAGAGGGGGGGGGCTGTGTATATAGAGGGGGGAGTACAGTCTATAGAGGATGTGCATAAGTCACAAGACGACTTGGATAGACTAAGTGTCTGGGCCTCCACTTGGCAAATGAG